>NC_056745.1:254079502-254277002 GCF_019279795.1 Protopterus annectens | reverse complement strand
TAAATGTGTCGCAACCCACAGCTAATCCATTGCAGACAGGTTGGCCTCATGCAATTAAAGAATATCAGAAGACCATATCACAAACATTCTCATTGTCATGATACTAATGTAAAAGAGTAATAAAAGGTCCACTGAAGATGGCTGAAGCAGTCTGGTCTTTCTCTGAAATGCATTTTACTAATTTCTTCAAAGCAGGAAGGAAAGTCCTTTTGATCCTTCCAAGCAGGTGGAGATCCTGCTGATATCCCACAATGAAACATAAACTACATAATGGTCAGGACTCCTTGGATTAGGTTGTATTTCCACAGTGGGGTAATTACTGATTGGAGCAATTTGGACAATGAGATTCAGTGATTTTCATTTTACTGAAAGGTACATTGGTCATTTTCTCAGGAATGACCCCCAAAGCTGTCTTAGTAGACAAAGACAAGGCTTTTGGTTGTCCCTGATGTGACTTCCCAAGATCATTACTAAAGACACATGGGTTCTGAGACAAACTGATAAAAAACATTAAAAATGGCATGATCCTAAGGCATACAGTTTTATTAACTGCTTTCATTCAGTGTTTTTTTTACTACAGGAAGGTTCCCATCAATTGTAGTCTCCCTTCCTCAGTTCTTACTGGCTCTCAAACCTCCAAGCACAACATATCAAGGCTGCTAATGACTTCAACTGAGTTGAAAATAACAGCAGTAACATCATAGTCAAGAAATACTCAGTTGACTGCTGCTGACACATAAGCATCCCTCCACATGAATTTCTGACTTACAAAATGCCCCTAGCAAAAATCTCATACATCTTAATGCTTTTAATGGGGACTAAAATGGAACATTTAAACATTTAGATGATAATCTCCAGAGCTATTACCCAATTTAAGTGCAACCTAGACCAGTGGGTGGGGAATAGGAAATTTACTCTGGGCCTGGCACCCATGTCCCTTATGGACAGAGGTAGCTTATAAATGCCTGGCCCTGAATGATGCAAGATGTTATTATTCTTTCAGGAGAAATTGGCTAGGCTTAGAAAGCCCCCCTGGGTTGTTAGCCTAGTAACAATCTATGAATCTATAAGAGTATAAGAAACAAAATCATAGTATTCCCTTTTGTACAAGCATTAGATAATATCATTCCATAAGTGAGATTATTGGCTATACATTTTGTGAGATCTTAGACTGCAAAATGATGCCTCTGCCCAAAATATTGCATCTATTTAAAATTTTACATATGACTTATCTAGCCACTTGGCCAAGTAATCACCAAAGATATGGTATTATTTTATGTGAAATAAGCTTCCCTGCAGGTGAGCATATTATCAGTCATCCTCACCTGTCTAATAGGAGATAGGGATTCCCAAACATAACCAAAAGTTCAGTTGTAAACATCACTGTCAGACATCATAGAATGCTACAAGCCAGTAAGCCTGCTTGGTGGTGTCTTGAGCAAGTTTAAAAGTGCTAGTATATACCTACCCACACAAAAAATACAAATCAAGTTGAACTTTACTCTCACCTTACTTGGCAGACTTTTTCAATAATAGTGAACTACTCCAAATATTCAAAATGATTCTGAATATTGTAATGTTTTAAACTAGAGCAAAACAGGGATCTATAGGGGGCAAAACATTTATTTATTTGTTTTGTTAATCAGCAAAGTCTGACTCGGTAGGAAAGTACATTTTCAGTTGAGGCAGAGATTTTTAAAATAAAACACAGAAATGTTTCACATTAAATTAATATTTACAAAAACTATCCCCCAGATTTACTATTCCTCCATGCAGGACTAGCTTAATCCTGCACGAAGGCAGCCATTTAGGAGCAGGATGGCAGCATGCCATGCATAGTAATGAGGCGCACTGTCTGAGCTCCTAATCTTACATGGAGCGTGTAAGAGTGCAGAGATCTCAGAATATACACTCCCCTGCAATGAAGAACAGAAGAAAGGAGTAAGAAATGAGTGAGACCACTCATAGGTGTACGCATATCCCCACCAACAGTCCCCTCATGTACAACAGCAAGTAATCACCAAAACAATGAACAAACCCTTTATTTTTTTATTTTAAAATCCGATTAATGCTAACCATAGGTGCGCGGGTGTGCCCATTGCTTAGCTACAGTTAATGCAGCTTAAATGGCTGAAGAAGATAACAAGGAAGATATATGCAAATGAAGCAGCATAGCAATAGTGTAGTGGGCAGAGCATTCACCTTACGAGCAGGCATTCCTGGTTCGATTCCCATTGCAGCACATTTCATTTTCCATGGCAAAGCACGTTATGACTAATATTTATGTTGCATAACCCAGTAAATAACCTATATTTATAAACTGGAGTACTGCAGTAAATGCACATGTGAGGTGTCAGTGTCATAATGAATAAAGCACTAGTAAACATGTTTAGGCACCAATAAGCAGTAGCAAGCATATCTAAGCACTAGTAAGTGAGTTTAAACCCGTTTGCATGGGGGTAAGTAATGCACACACAGGTTAAGCAATTTTCAAGCTAACTCTCTGTAAGCATATGTAACAAGAGGTTAGCATTGCTTACCCTCACGCAAACCCGCTTACAACTGCTCAAAAGTAACTTAATCACTCTGTATCCAACAGTCCTTGTTCTGGCCAGCAACAAAATAAACAGCCATGCAGGTCTCGAACCCAGGACCTTATATACCATAGTCACAGTAGTTAACCACCAAGCCAACACAGAAATGCAGAAAAATGAGGTATCAGCAAACAAGTCTTCACCATAGTAAAACCAAATTGAACCTGTGAAAGGAATCAGTACACAGACATATGTGTCTTAATCAACTACATAACATAAATACATGAACCAGAGTACAGCAGTAAGGCCAGAAGTCAGGTGTAATTGTAATAGAGTGTTGAAGTCCCCAATAAAAGACAAGGACCCCATACAGTATATGTACACATGAATCATGGATACCAGGCATACATATAAGGTGTAATGAATAATAACGCAATGCCAAAAAGGAATTATAATGCAGTCTAGTGTAAGCTATGTTAAGCATTGCACAGGCCAGCTTAGGAGATGTAAGCAATGTGTAGGCCAGCTAACTCAATGTGCCCAATAGTATGCTCCTTTTAACAATGCCAACACTAGGTAAGCAGGTTTGCCCATAGCCTAGCCTTTTCAAAAGTGTCCAATCATGGAAAAGTGCAGGAATTCGGCCCTACATAAACCCAAGAGGTGGGAATACATTTCATAAATGGTTGTAGCTTCCCCTTGCAGGCACAATGGCAGTAGGGGGAGAAGGTGTGGGCTTTCGGGTGCAGCGCTGGTGCATCCAGGAGTCCAAAGTCATGGCAGGACTCCTTGTCAAAGACCATGATCAGAGACTGATGCAGGGCCAGTTCCAGGGCTCCCAGTGTAAGGCAGAAGCCTGAGACTGCCTCGCCTGTGACCTCACCAGTGCCACTGGCATACCCTGAACTGGTGAGCAGGTCAGGCATCACCATGCCGATCTGAAGCGGCATAAGGGGGACCTCTTGGAGTAGTGGATCCAAGAGGCTAGAGCGGCAGGGGATGTTCCAGTTGTGTGTAAGTATCACCCCACTATGTGTGTAATAATTGCCAGTTCAGGTATATCATGGATAGGTATGGCTAAATATTCCTCTTATGTCCCCCACAACTGCAATGGAGCGGGCCGCAAACCAGGAGGCCCACGTCAGTCACCTGGGCAAGTTTGTGACGTGAGGCAGGTCAGTAATACTCATGCATTTACTGTCATAGGAAATAAAACTAAAAGTAGCAGTAGTAAATTAATTGCCTGAATAAAACCTGTATTGTTCAAGGAAAGTACTACATCCACTAGAGAATATGGCAGGAAGAGTCTCATATCATTTGAATGTCAATAAAAGTGTAATAGCCTGACAATAAAGGTCTAACTGCTGGACTGCATGTGTATACTCTGGTATCATATGGTAATGTAGATTCGTACTCATGTAATACTGCTGTTGTATTAAGCACTGTTACCCACACCGTGAACCATAAATTGAATGTGTAGGAATGCCCGTATATGATGGGTGTAATCCCCAGAGGCCATTTAGTACAACTGAGAGACACATAGACAGTAAACAGGGAAAATGCAGACAACCAAAGCCCAATAGCACGTGTAACTGAGATGTGAACTGTTGTTTTTTTAGCACACACAGCCATGGTTCGAATCCTGCCAATGGTAGTACTCTGCATACAGAATCATACCCCACAACAGTACAGATATGTCCAGAATGTCCAGTAAAGTGGCCCATATCTGTTGCCTATCAACCTGTCCCCCTGGGGAATCAGTGGCATGATCCAAGACATATAGGCAGCAAACAGGAAATACAACTGATTGACACACATCTATGAGAACAAAGCTGGCACACTAGCAACTCCCCAATACCTTGTGAGACTAAGAAGCCATGTATGCCCCATTTACATCTCAACTTGTAAAGCTGTGGTCAGAGTGTGTACAGTAACAGAGTGAGAAGTATGTGCATAATAGTAATGTGAAATCCAGTACTGTGTGTGGGAACATTCAGGTATGCTAATAAATATTTCTCCCACAGGTCTGTCAGATACCAACACTGTGCCCAGAAATACAAGAACGATACCCAGTACTGGTACTGTTTACATTGGTATTGTATGGCAGTGCGACTGATGCAGTTGCTCTGAATAATGAGGTATTACACATTACTGTTGCCCACACTATCCTACAACATATAACTGTCTAGGAACTCTGTATAAGAGTGTTGTAATACAAGGTCAGAATGCAAAAGCACAGGGGATTAATAAGACAGAAAGCAGATAGGAGATATACAACAATATCTATATAGCAGACACAACTGTGATGGACAGTGTGTTTAAGTTGTAGCAGACACAGCCATAGTCTGAATCCTGGGAGTGGAAGTAGGCTGCATACAGAATCATACCCCACAACTGTACAGATGAGCCCAAAATGTCCAGTCTATGGGCCCATATCTGCTGCCTGTCCCACTGGTAAGTCTGTGGCATGATCCCAGATGTTTAGCCAGCAAACAGGGAATACAAGTGGTTGTCACAAACCTGTCATTGTAGCAACCCCCAAAACTGTTAGGAGAGTAATAAGCCAAGTATGTCCTATCTACACCCCCATGTTGTCAAGCTGTGACCAGAGTGTGTACAGTAACAGAGTGAGATGTATGTGCATAATACTAATGTGTAATCTGGTAATTTGTGTGGCAACAGTCAAGTAGTGCTAACAAACATTGCTCCCACTGGTACGTTGGATACGAACACTGTGCTGAGAAATAAAGACCATAATAACCTGCACTGGTACTGTTCACTCTGGTATTGTAGGAATTGTGTGTGTTGCAGTTTCTTTGAATAATATCACTGATCACTGTCACCCACACTGTGTACATAATATAACTGTGTAGGAAAGCATGTATATGTGTGTGTCAGGTCACTAAAGGTTAAAGAGGGCAATATTCTAGGTATGTCCCAGCGCACCTGCATGTGCTCAACACATGGCCAGAGTCTGTGCAGAAAGAGTTGGATAGCTATGTGCACAGCATCAACCTGGAACCTGGGAGTATGTGTAGAAACAGATAGTGTTAACAAACATTCCCTCCACAGGTATACCAAGTAAGAGGTGTATACTGCAGGTAAAACCAGTTCATGTATAATGATGATGACAGCCATATCACTGTCCAAACTAAGGCTATAGGGCAGTGTAGTAAGACATGTAAGGTACAGATAACAGCATTGACTAGGAGAGTAATGTGGTCTAAAGGAATATTCTAGTTGTTAATTGAGATCTTTCTCCCCCCACACCATGTCTCCAACAATAATCAACATACCCACCCCAAATGGTATGTAATGACACCTATGTTCTGATAATGTCCAGTTGTTTGATAAATATATTAATTGCTCCCATGCATGTGCTATAATGAAATATTCCAACATTAGTGGCATGGTGCCATCAGTGTACTTGCGTACTGTTCTTATTATCACTGTGGTCCCATATATGCATGTGTTCTGTTTGCTATGCAACTGTTCTGTATCTGGTGTCTGGGTTAATGGGAATATCTATGCATGCTGTTATACCTAACCCTAAAATGTGTTGACTATTACTAACCCACATATGATAAAATCTAAACACTATAGCATGTTTGGGAAGGCCGTTCCCAGCAGACCCACCTGTCCCACCTCAGCTGGCCATGGCACCTGGCACCAGCATATCTAGGGCCCAACCCAAGATCTCCCTGTCCATTGATCCTGCACCAACTTTGGGCTCAACCCCGGGAGTGGGCAAGGACAGGAATCTGTCACCCATCACCAGGTCGGGGTCATGGTTACGTAGAGAGCTCAACCAGCAGCTTGGTGATCTTCTACACCAGCTCGAGGGCTGTGTGTTGCAACTAGAGCATCACTCTGACTCTGCGACTCAGCCCCCAGCACAGCAACCATCAAGGCTGTGAGGGTGCAGTGGTGACTGCCCATGGATGGGGACCTCAGTCCCAATGTTTCCACTAGGGGGCTCATAGGCTTCCGATTTCCGAACACCCCTACCCATCAAGGTGTTTACCACGCACATGTGTCATATACCACCACTGTATGCATCTTGTTTGTCTTGTCTGTTAACTTACCCAACCTACCTCCCCAAATATACCTACTACCCCACCCTAACATCCCACTCTCATCTGAAAAAAAAAGGACAACCTGTTCCCCCCCAAAATCTCGCCCCATACATAGCTGTCCATTTTGCACACATGTCATCTGGTCTAATTGGCATCACAACTTATTATTGTTGTCCTCACCTTTCTCTTAGGGGGTTGAGTGTCCAAATCTACCTCCAAATTCAGTGTATACATACAGCAGTTGCTGTAGTAGAAATGGGCAGCTATGGACCTTCTGCAGACCCTTCCTGCACATCCCTAGCTATTTCCCCTACTGTCTTACCTTCCTTTGTGCCACTTTTTCACCACTTTCCTATCAACCCTTTTTTCTTTTCTTTTAAAGAAATTAGCATGGGGTAAGCAGGAGTAAGCACTTTTAAGCAGTAGTAAGCGGGTTTCAGTCTGTTTGCGAGGGGGGTAAGCAATGCCTACACTGGTTAAGCAATTTAGAAGCTAACTGAGTATAAGAAACTGTAACCAGAAGTTAGCAGTGCTTACCTCTGCGCAAACCCACTCAAACCCACTTACAACTGCTCAAAAGTGCCTTAATCACTCTGTATCCAACGGCCCTTGTTCTTCCCAGCAACAAAATAAACAGCCTTTGCCAGGCTCAAAAACAGGACCCTGCACACCATAGCCAAAGTGATTTACCACTAAGCCATGTCAGATATACATAACCCTGATGTTTTCACAAACATATCATCCAGCCCAGTCATTCAACAGTACAGGAAATGTATTTCAACATGTAGATGTATGTGTGCGTGTGTGTGTGTGTGTGTGTGTGTGTGTGTGTGTGTGTGTGTGTTTATATATTAATATCTAAATAGATAAAACATATCTTATATATGTAGATATAGATATAAATATATATATATATATATATATATATATATATATATATATATATATAGATATATAAAAACATATATACATACAAATGCCTACATCTATAGATATATATGTCTACATCTATATGTCTAAATATATACAGCAAGTTATATTTATATGTAAGCAGATATATATATCTATGTAGGTATATACAGACATAGTTATATTTATGTAAGCAGATATATATATATATCTATATAGGTATATACGGACATAGATCTATAGATAACAATGGGTAAATAACAAAAACATATATGTCCACATGCACCGTTAATGGGGTTGAGAGCCCCCAAACAATATACATCTTGTACGAATAGGTATACCTCCCCCAGCCAAACATGTCCACACTACCGAGTGTTGCAGATCCCATAACCAGGACCTGACATGACATGGGCATCCCTAGGATACATATACACAGACACATATATGCAGATACAGATATATATATATATATATATATATATATATATATATATATCTTACACGTATATATAGATATATATGTAACTACACACATGCAGAGATATGTCTAGTAAGATACATATGTAGTAGTTGCACACAATATGGAACAGCCACTATTCCTACAGTTGCCACCTTACCAACTGGAGACTGTATGAGCCACCTATACAAATGACATTCATTGCCTGCAACATATACCCATAGAGAAAACAAAGGATATAATGCCGCATACAGGTTTGCATAAATGGAAAAGCTTTATTTGTGTACTATTACAGTTTTTTTATGCCATGTGGTATAGCTGTTTAGACATGGACATCCACATAAACCGAGTAATGCAACTGTGAAACAGTTATACTAATACAGTAGTCTGGAAAAGTTAACAAATGTTGTTGTCAGTAAGTAATGCAGATGTATAGTTCGGCAACCTCTATCTACACCCTGTAGGCAATCCCTAGGGGGTAAAGATGTCAGTTGACACAATGAGATGCAACTGTTACATAACAAGTCACAACTGACACCATCACAAGCACACTGACAAACAGAACAGTCTATATGGCAGGAGTCAGTAGGCCTGCATTTAACCAAAGTGGATTGTATGGTAATGTACATCCATATACCTTAAGGCAGCTCACCCCTGATGGTCTTCAGGACTTTGGGCTTTCAGGATTCTGTAGCACTCCCATATACATATATGTATATATAGATATACATATATGTATATATAGCTATATATGTATGCACATCCTATGTGTACAGATATGCCTAGTTATGTTAGTATATATGTAGATATCAATAACTATATGTGCATACATATCTATTCTGATATACCTACTACTGTCAATATATATGTTGATATCCATACATATATGTGCATATGTATCTTTATCTGTATATGTGTAGACATATATTGCTCAGTATATGTATATATCTTGGTGTTTATTTGTATAGCTATGTACATATACATATCCATCTATGTATGTCGATATGTATATGTGTATGTCTATATAGATATCTGGATAATCATATGTACATATATCCTCACCATATGTCCTGGACATGGAGTGTAGCCCTACCTCAGACCCTATAGTCCCAACATTGTAGTGCAAGGGGATGTCAAGTATGTATAGCAGGTATATTTGTAGACTATTGCTACTGTAATAGGGAGTTTCTTCACAGACATGGTGTGTGTGGGAGGTCACATCTGCTTTTAACATGTGTGCCATTGTCTACTGACAGACATCCGAAGGACATCATAGTACAGTACCACTGCTAGCATGTAATGCTCCTGCGGACTACAACAGGGATAATGGCCAATATATGTGGACAGTCTGACATACTCTGGACAGTCCAGAGGTATACACATAACCCCTTAGTGCAAGACATGTGGACCAGTCCTGACAATGTGGATGTTAGCCATGTAGATGGGTACAACATGTAACAACTGGTATACATGTGCCCCCATATGTTATGTAATCACACATCCCTGCTTGTCCTGCCACATACTTACTGCTGGTACAGAGGTGCCATGGCTACATACTAGCCACTAGATATTGACATACATCTGTACAGCATCCCACTACTCTGTCTGACATACATGACTGTTATGGTGGCCCAGCAGCAGTACATCTGGCAAGTATCTGGACATTACATCTCACAGGGTAAGTAAACTAAGCTGCTTGGCATATAACAAAGCACTGTGAAGGCTACAGGCAAACCGGCTCAACACTGGCCTACATTTCCTATGGAGGAAAGCACATGTACCTGCAAATATAGCAGGTTCTACAGGCATGCCACAGCACAGAGTAACATACATCTGTGTGAAAGTGCATAACCACAACCAATGTGAACACAGCCACAGCCACATATGGTATGCTAGCGTATTATTACAGTATATGTGCCACTCACACACTAACTCTACATATACTGGGCTGCTACACAGTGTGCCTGATGCCTGTCTGTGGTATGGGACATGTGTGTGTATGGCCCTACAAACATGTCAGCCAATAGGGTAACATACAGTGGAGCAGCATGCAACATCAGATAGAACAGGACCAAGAACAATGACATCTACCGCAGTCTGTACACAGACCAAGGTACATATTAACAATACACACACTGCCGACAATCACCATAAGTACACAGACCTCAGTATTGTACACACAACCAAAGAATGTCCAGGTTATGTCATCAAATATAACCCCTACTATATATAATGTGTAGCAGTCTGATATCTTACTGGCTTGTTATCAGATATGATGTCACTAATTATGGTATACAGCACATATGCACCCCTTACTGCATGACATATGCACAAATGTTGACAGGGTTGTGGCTGGAGGCACATACACAGGGCCAATATTGACATGTTGCTGTGATAATCTCATACATTTACTGTTGTAACTGGGTTTCCTGCAACATATGTGCTATGAGGGATATGAAGTCAGTAACTCTCATGGCTGTCACCATCTACAGGCTACAATCCTCACACTACCTTCTACAGTTCACAGATAGGTGCTCTGTGGGTAACACCTGAAACAAAATGCACCACACACTGGCCAGTCTGCACCTATAGATGGGTGTGCCCTCATAAACATAGCACTGACATGGCAGGTATGAAAACGTAGGATAGCCATATCCACACACCCCCTGTTAAACCAACATTACTCCAAATGCAGTATAGCAGCACTTACAGACTGTAGTCAGGTAAGGCACATCCCCCTCCTGTGTGTTGGCTTGTTTCCACAATGTATGTTGTTAGAGGTAAATCCCCAATCCATCTGATGTTTTCCAAAAAGCAGATTGAGTTCCTGCTCACAGTGAATGAAAGGCCCAACACCAACATGATGTTCCTTGATATGGGTGTGTGTTTCCATGCAATTGGCTATGGGAATGTTACCACAGCTGTTCCACATGCAATCAGCTAGATGAGGACTACAATTCATGCAGAGGCCATTAGCTGATCCTGAGCATCACTTAAAATACACATGCTGCTGCTTAAGCAATGCAAGTGTAAGTCTCCACATCCACCAGAGAGGGAGTGAGAGAGGCAGTGAGAGGCACAGAAAAGCCACGGAGGGGTGGGAAAGTAAAACTTAAGCATGTTTGTGTCACACACCTACCAGTACAGGGTATCAAACCCCTGACAACTATGTAGTGCTTTCACATGTCCATGCAGTTAATGGATGAGCCACATAGGTTACATGTTGGGGAGCCCTCAGAACGTATATGTGATGGTGACATTTGCAACAGGGATATGGTAGCTATTTGGTAGGTGTAGTACACATGCTTGTCCACGTGAACAGGTGTCAGCATCAACACAGCCCCACTCTCACAGGGATGTACTCACCTTGACACACTTAGCAGGGCCAGGAATATAACTCATCACAAGTGGGATTGCCACACCACAGTACTGCACAGATATCACATGCACCACAGGGGTCATACGGAGATTATATGTGCAAAGGGTATGTGGAGGTGTCTGACATCAGACGGCATGCTTCAGTATGCCATTAGGGGTTGTAGTGTGAATGTGGTCATATATATCATACACCACACACACAGACATGAGTGCCAGTACTGACATGCATGGGTGCATTTCTTCACAGGTGTGTTGTGGTTGATGGTGCCAGATGGCTATACAAGACTAGGTGATGGGTATACCTTGGCATCAGGCCACATGACAATGGCCTGCAACGTGGCTCAGGGGTGTAGTGTCTGGAGTTGCCCACACAGGTGGGTATTGTATTCACCATCCAGTCACCTGGGTGACTATTGCGTATGGCCAATGCTGTGCATTGCTTGCCATGTATGTGTTCCTTAGTCCATGATATGGACAGTGTCTGGGATGTGCAAACCTCCCACATGCATGTACAGTGACATGTGGAACTGTACCTGGGGTGTCTGGTCCATGTTGTGTACACAGAGTGTTATCATCAGATGTGCCAGTCCTGGCCTCATGTGGCGGGAACTGTTAATGGACAGCAGATTGACCCTGCACCTACATTGATAGCATGATACCAGTATTCCCTGATGTCAGTGGCATATGTCCATACAGAGCTTGTGTTGCAGGCATGGTATGTCCTTTATGGGTCATATTTGATGGCACCACAGGTGTTGCATGTGTCCAGTGGGGACCATGGGTGAGGTGCACTGTCGGCATGTACATGCCTATTGGACTGATGGACAGGGTACCATGTCCTCTGTAGCCCACTGCAATCACACCATGGTTACTATCAGTAGGCAACATGGAGGGCACTACCAACATTAGCGGCTGTTGCCTAGGCAAGTGTGTGTGTGTATGAAACATGGGTTGAGGGTGTTCCCTGGGTAATACAAGGGTTGCTAACATTGCTCAGCTGGCATTGATGTCACATTTAGGGGTATGGATTTGCACCCCAGCCTCTCGACTATTTCCACATCTGTAATCCCTGTATGGTGGACATTGTGATATATACTTGGACCACCATATAAGAAGTTTGCAAAACCCACTCCACATTGAGTCCAGTTGTTACACACTCACAACCACTGCCACACAGGATATGAATGACAAACACAGACACACACACACACACACACACACACACACACACACACACACACACACCTATCATATCTGGGATTAGAACTCTTACCTAACTAGTATTTTACACTACAGCACTATGCCGTTAGAGGACATGCCACAGAGATTACTGGAGTACTCCTTCCCCAAAGGTGTATTTCACAGTGAATGACATCAGTAGGATTGCCAAAGTATGGCATTTGAATTGTACTGAGTGTGACTAGCCTAAAATACATTGCTCCCTACACAGACATAGAAACACACACAAAATGTCCACAACTGCCATGTGTGGAAATAAAACTCCTACCAGAGTTCTATATCACACTACAGCATGATGCTGTTATAGGACGCACCACGGGGATTGCTGGAGTGCCCCTTCCCCAAAGGTGTATTTTACAGTGAATGACATCAGCAGGATTGCCAAAGGAGGACAGTTGAATTGCACTGAGTGTGACTAGCCTAAAATGCATTGCTCTCTACACACACACACACACACACACACACACACACACACACACACACACACACACACACACACACACACACACACACACACACACACACACACACACACACACACACACACACACACACACACACACAATTGCCAAGTCTGGGATTAGAACTCCTACTTATTTTATCACACTTCAGCTGTACACAGTTATGGAACATGCTATGGAGATTACTGGGCTACAACCTTCCTAGAGGTGTATTTCTAGGTGGATGACATCAGCTGCCTTACCAAAGTAGAGCATTTGAATTGTAGGGAGTGTGACTACTCTAAAAAGCATTGCTCTCTACACAGACGGAGACAGACAGACACACACACATTCACACACAGTTGTTATGTCTGGGATTGGAACTCCTACCTAACTAATTTATCACATTCCAGCAATACGCAGTTATAGGGCGCGCCACAGAGTTTACTCAGCTATAGCTGTCCCAAAGATGTATTTCACAGTGGATGACCTCAGCAGGCTTGACATAGTAGGGCTATGGGGAGGGCAGTGTGTGTGCATAGGCCATAACCCCATTCATCCTGAGGTTGACACACCACATGTGGGCACACGCAGAGTCATATTTCACAAGTACATGTATACAGTGGCTAGATGACTACTTCCTTGTACAGTCATGTTGCACAACTAGCACTTGCACCACATAGTCTGTAATGCTGACAGATACTGATGGCTAGTATCTACAGTGAGTGACATCTGAACCTCATGTGGTTGTGGCCCTTTGGCTGTGTGCTGGATGGGACAGGCCTGGATGGCTCCTTGTCACAATCACCCTCTTCCACATATCCATGTACATCTACCTTGGCTTATTATAGTGTGTTGTCCTTAGATATATGTCAGTATTCCTATCCAGTGTGTGTGCAAAGCATGAGTGGTGCATACTGAGTGTCTGCACTAACATCTTCAACTGCCAGATATGTCTGGTCCACTGGCATTTGCAGATATGGCCTTCATTTGTTTAAGTGTGTGAGCATGCCCTTTATGACCTTTCAGTATGTTGTTGACTGACATTGCCTTCATTTCAAGTGTGTGAGCATGCCCAGTATGCCCATCTGTATTGAATGTGTGGATAGAGTCTAGGTAGTTTGTACTGCAGTGCAGACCTTTGTGCTTTACACCTACAGGTAGCATACTGTTTCTGCAGGGTATCCGTCGATCATTTGGCATTGACTGTTACTACATTTCTACATAGGATGGGGGGGACACCTGACTATTTCTACATTTCTACACACGATTGGGGGGGGCACACCTGACTGTTACTACATTTTTATGTAGGATGGGGGAGCACACCTGACTATTGCTACATTTCTTCACAGGATTGGGGGGCACACCTGACTGTTACTACATTTCTACTGAGGATGGGGGGCACGCCTGACTATTTTTGCATTTATACACAGGAGTGGGGGGGCACACCTGACTGTTACTACATTTCTACGTAGGATGGCGGGCACACCTGACACTTGTACACATTTGCTCTGACTGTACTTGTATGTCAGGTACTCCATTTTATTCTGTACTCTAAGCTATCATGCTGACTAGAGGCATACCAGTGTACTACAGATCTTAGCTGTGATTTACCTACATATTAGTTTCTGACTTTCTACCCTTCAGAACTAACCTCCCACTGCCTGACCTGCTGTGGTCTGTCTGTGTAGGCCTGTGGGGGGGGGGGTTACCCATAGGCATCATTCAAAGCCCATAGCACAGCCTTTGTTTGTGTTTGTCTACACCTGTCCTGCTGGCTGTGACTGTTGTTGGGTATGGGAACCCCACTGACTGGCATGTGTGAGTCACTTACCTTGTGGGTGTCTCAGTATTGAGGGTGGTGCTGCAAGGCTGCCTATGTTGGATGCACATAGTACACTCCCTACACATGGCTGAGCACAGAGAGTGTTATGTTTGGCATCCCTTTTACTGTATGTGAGAGTCAGAGAGAGGTGTTATTCCCTGGGTCCCTCTTGTGTCAGTGTATGTGCTATGTGTTGCCTCTTTCCCAAGGCCAGGGCATACTGGGAAGGCCTCCTTCTGCCTACTGGGGCAGGCTCAGGTTGTTCCTCCTCTGAGTCACTCTGTGCCTTTGCAGGCCTTGGCAATGGTGATGGACTGTGTAGCCCTGCCCCGTGCTGCTCCTGCTGCAGCTGTTTCCACAGGATCATATTGTGTAGCATGGCACATACGATGACAATTTGGGTACATGTAGCTGGTGAGTACTGTAAAGCTCCACCAGATGTGTCCAGGCACAGGAACCATAACTTGAGCATCCCAAACACATGCTCTACTATAATTCTGGTCTGTGCATGTGCATCATTATGGAGTTCTTGTTCAGGTGTGTGTGCATTTCTGATGGGTGTCATCAACCATGGCTCCAATGCGTATCTAACATCCCCCACTAGGTGACCGTGAGGGATGTTCCCATTGGAAAATCTCTGGTACAGCTTTCTCAGATGCCAGATGTGGGAATCGTGATAGCTTCCAGGGCAGCCAGCACACACATTCATTATTATGCCCTGGGCATCGCACATGACCTGGCATTTGATGGAGAGGAAGTTCTTGCAATTGATGTACACCCTACCCCGCTCACCGGGTGGTGCTTTGATGCATATGTGCATGCAGTCTATAGCACCCACTACCTCAGGGTATTCTGCTATTTGGTGAAACAGTTGCATATTGTTGGCCAATGCCTCACGGGTGTTGGGGAAATATATGTGCTCACCGGCATGTGCTGACATGGCATCCAGGAACTGGTGGAGTACCCTGGATGCTGATGCCTGTGAGATCCCCATCATATCCCCAGTTGGCCTTTGGAAGGTACCTGTAGCTAGTATTCTTAGGCCTACACATACCTTGGTATTCACTGGGATGGGTTCCCCTCTGTTAGTTCTGTGTCAGGTGTGGCTGGCACAGCTCAACAATTTGTTGTAGGAGGTCCCTGTCCACCCTATAGTGCTCCACTATCTCCAGCTCTTGTAGCCCCTGGTAGGTTACCCTGGGTCTGTACCCTCTTCTCCGTCTCCTCATTGTGGGTTGGTTGACAGCATTCACATCCTCACCACCCTCAGCCTTTTCCACTAGTTATTGTATGATAGCTATTGCAGCCCCTATCATTTTGTTGTTTTGATTGTTAAACATTCTCCACTTGTTTACACCGGTGGTGTACAGTGTGGGAAAAACCAGAGGGGAAGGTGTTTGCATGGTTTATAGTAGTGTTTTGGGCTGGGCTGGTCTGCTGCCTGTGTAATTGGCTGATTCTGATACATTTCACCTGCCAGCTATACTAGTTCTCCTAGATTACCTACCTACTGCTGTTTTACCTTCCCATTGCCTTCCTGTTTAAGCCCAGAGGCATGCCGTTAAAACACAGTGCTCAAATGTGCACAGAGCTGCTATTTCCTGGTTTATCTTTTTTTAAAACCTTTAAAATCCGGGGCACGGTGTGCACACCCGCTAGGCAGAGTCAGACAGACCCCTTGCTTAGCTGTGCTTAGCTAGGAGCAAACCTGAGCCACAGGGCTCCAATCCGCTTACACTATGCCTGACAACCCACCCCATGATGTCAGCTAACTTCTAGGCTTGCACCAAGCTATCCCTACTCTTACACTGTTGGGACCTGACTAGCATGCTGGGGAAAACTGGGATTCACTATCATTCCCCCCATTTGCATAGGATTTCCTGCTAATGCATAGTTACATGTCTCACACTGAACCTCCTCCTTTAGCAACCACTGCTCACTGGCCATGTTGTCTTCTGCCTGACATTGACTTGCATGGCAGAATAATGATTTTAGTTAGAATGCTTATTTTAGGTTTATTTTATTATTTTTCTCCCGATCCCATTTGCGCGCCACTGCCCTACGCCTAAACACCCGAGATCGTCTAAAAAAAAAAAATAAAAGTTGATTTTTTTTAAATTTTTTATGCTGTTTGCAATGCCAGTAGCCTTATTCTTGGCCGTTGGCATGTTTCCTGACTGATATGCAGCCTTTATTTGGAGCTGTCACATTTTTTTGATTTTGCAGAAATGTACTCGGTTACTAACCGAGTACATTTCTGCAGATTGCACTAGTCCTGCATGGGTAGTTTCAAACTTCCTGGATTGCGCATTCACCTCATTTGCATGGATTTCTCCTGTAAATGGGGTGATTTGCATACAGGGGCTTAGTCCATGCAGGACTAGTGTAGGAGCGCTCGTGCACATCACTGCAGGCTGTTCCTGGATTGCACGGCAGACATATTGCTTGCTAGAGCTCCTGCACTAATCCTGCATGCTGTTCAAGGCAAGGAGGATCCAGGTGTGTAGCTTAGAAACAGAGTTGTTTAACATATTGTTAAGGCAAATTATGCATTTCTACTTTAATGCAGCTAACACAAAATATCCTTACATGAAATTGCAGCATAGATTTTAGAAATGTTTAACATGACATTAATTAATTTTAGAATTGTAATAACACATACATATATGGTAAATGATAGACATGAATAATGTTTATACTCTCATAGTGAGAGTGGAAAAGCAAACTTCTTATAAATTAAAAGTATTTATCAAAAGAGAAATAGTTAAGGAATAATAATGAGTAAGTTATAGTATTAACTGCTCTTGTGGGCCATTTTAACTCAAGCCAATTACCTCACATAGGTCCATAAGTTCATAGGTAGGTACTAGGCTATTTGCCCTAGGGCGTATATAAGCCTAGCCAAATGGGACCCTGGCTTTTGCCACCCAAGAAAATTATTTTCCTGTGCCCCTGTCAAGCAGAGCCACAGAAGTGATCCCCGGGGTGAATTTCCTATCTCCCATCCAATCATCAAGATTTTTCTTGAAGAGTGCTAATGAGGAGCTTTGTTTGATATAGATAGGTAGTTTGTTCCAGAGTATGAGAAGTATCTGGGACAGGAATCTATCCCTCCAGCATGTTCTGTTTATTGTGGTGACAAGGTTTAGGTCCCTAGAGTGTGTGGCTTGGAGGGATTGGGATTTCTTTAATTGGAGCATGTCCAACAGCTCTGGGTTTGACATAGCTTTGTATGTTAGCAGAGATATATGACAGAGTAAAGCTGGAGTTTGAGACGGTCTGTATAGGGCATCTGTTTGAGGCCAGTAATTCTCTGTGTGAGGTATTTCTGTGGCCTTTCCAGTTGTTGTAGATGTCTTGTGAGGTACATACCAAAAGGGGTGTTGTACTCTATAATGGGTCTAATGAGTGATAAGCAGAGGGGAACAATGACCTCTTTTTTCCTGAATGAGAAACCATTTGTGATGAGGTGTGCCATGTAGAAGGATTTCCTGACTACTGTGGCAATGTGATTATCAAAGGAGAGACTACTGTCCACCTGTGTCTCAAGGTCTCATATTACACTTTCGGTGTTAAGTAGACTACCGCCTATGTGGTAGTTTATGGGTACAGAGTTTTTACCAAAAGGGGTGACATTGCACTTTTTGGCATTGAGCTTGAGGCCATGGCTTTGACACCAGGCATCTGTCTCAGTGAGGCCCTTTTGGAAGATGTCCACATCGTTAGGAGTTTTGATTATGGCTCCTAGTTTGCAGTCATCTGCAAACTTTGTTAGTCAAAGTCCTTCTGTGTTAGCCTGTACTTCATAGAAGTAGATACCAATCAGGAGAGGACCCAGGACTGAACTCTGTGGTACTCCACTTGTCACTGGTCTGAAGTTGGATTTAGAGTCTGCTGTTTTCACAGTGTGGGTTCTGTCATGCGAATCAAACCCTGCACCTTGTGTCTGTAATGTAAACACCTTAATCATTATATCAACCTCCCACTTGGATGTTGAAGAAGGAGTGTATAAAATAGATGGTAAGAAGGTAGGAGAGGAGGGTGATAGAAATATTCTCTACCTAAATGGTCTTTCAATGATGTTCTGTGAGAAATAGCTATGCAGTTATGATAATTATCTGGGTGATCTTATCCAGGTGTGGAACATGCACAAAGCCAGGTACTGTTTAGGTACCATTTAAGATGGGTTTTGAAACGTATTAACTTGTCTGTCAATTTGAGTGTGAGAGGGATAGAATTCCATAAGTCTGAGACGTAGCTGAAGTATAAGGAGTCCCTTGCTTTGTTGATGGACTTAGAGGTGAGCAGGAAGGGCTTCTGCTAGAGTGCAGGCCTCTGGTACAGGAATAGCATTGCAGTATGTTTTGAAGTGGAGGTCATTTTTCTGGCATATGGAGAAGTTTGCATGCTTTGACTAATTGGGAATAAGATAAGAAAATGAATAAGAGCCAGTTTACGCCTCTTACAGCAGTGCGAGGATGGGTTTTGTATGGGGAGTTTGCAGCAAATTTAGCTACTGTGTTATAACATGTTTCTAATTTCATTTTTTCAGTGTTGTTAGATTAATTAAAAATAAGGATTGTGTAAAGAAGAGATGAGATTAGATGTAATCTGGCAATTAATTTTCTGGTGTTATTTGTGAGATATAGCTTATCTCTGTAGAGGGAGGCATGTTTTGTGGATAGAGGTGCAGGTCATATTTTAGTTGGTCATCAGTCAGAACTCCCAGTAACTTAGCTGGAGGAGCTGATTAGGTTTCAGTGTTGTTGTCTAAGTATATATGAACAATATGTTTTAGGTTGTATTTCTTAGAGTAAAGAGCATTAACTTTGTTTTATTTGAGTTTGGGAGTAAGTAGAATTACCTAGCCAAGGTTCTGTAGCAGAGGAGGAGAGTTAGGAGATTTCTTGAAGTTTTGTTAGAGTTATGACAGAACAGAGAAGTGTACAATTGTCTGCATGTTGTAAAGTGCTGGATATTTGCTTGCAGTACGAAGAGTTTTTAGTAAAAATATTAAATAAGAATGGACCCAGTATTGATCTTTGTGGCACCTCAAATGTGTTTAGGAGAGATGGAGAATGTTCATGACAGCATTTGACAGTTTGTTTTCCATTGGGTAGACAGTTGTGAGACCAGGACAAGGAAGAGTAACTCAATCCAAATGATGAGAGTTCAAGAAGGGGTTTTTGGTGGGAGGCTGAATCGAGTGGTTTTGAGAGATCGATGTAGAGGGATGAGACTAGTTTATCTTTGTTTCTACTTTGATTTATGGTATTGTTCAGGCTAAGGAGGACTGTGGTTGTGCTATAGCTGGAATGGAAACAATGTTGTGTATTGGATAGGAGATTTTTGTTAGTGAGGTGGTTGCTACAGTGGATGTGGATATTTCTTTCCAAAATGTTTAAAAGTGGTGATAAGATTGCAATAGGTTTTTAATTTGTGAGGTTACTTGTGGTGCCACGTTTGTGAAATGGAATAATGAATGGCATATGCACTCGGAAGGACCAAAGCAAATATTGCACTAGTCACTACAGATTACATCACATGTGATTTTGTAGTTCTGCAAACTATTGTGGGCATTTCATGTGACTCTGTATTGCACAGTTATTGGCATTTGTTTACACAGACTATGTCTCCACCAGAACTAACCACTGATCATGAGGTCACAAGATAGAAGCTTCATCATTGTTAGCTACAGCCCTCTGTACATTCTTTGGTTAACTAATGACTCCCCTGCATCACTGCATCCGAGGAAATCTACAGGTCTAATATCCATGAGGCTGTCCATGGTTCCAGGACATATGATTGCCATTTATAGATATATATCTGACATTTTCAGATATCAATTGAGAATTTAGCCATTTGCTTAATTATATTCGTTGCAAATTTATATCTCAGCATATATTACATTACTATATTGTCACTCAAGGCCAAAACTTAAATGTACTGAATTACACGATTTGAGCATTACTGCTCTGCAGATTAGAAATGGAATATCCCCCAATGTGAGACAAAATCACCTGTAGGGAATGGCATATCCAACAACATTATCACACAGAGCTGTTATGGAGTCTTGTCACAGTGGAAGAATGTGTGGCTCTCCAGTGTAGTGGTCAATTATAGAAATATATGGCCTTTTAGCTTGCTATATTCTTCTGGCCATGAAAGTAAACCAGTCAATCACACTTAGCTCTGTTTCTTTTGTAGGAACAAACCTTGTCATGTCTTAACATAAGCTGCTATTCTTTTTTCTTTATACACATATCAGTCTGTCATACCTGATGAGGTAGTATTCCAGATCTTGCATATCCAATGAGGTGTGCTCCTTGCACAGGCATACTGATTGTGATAATAACTGGACTAGGCCTCATTAATTAGATTCAAAACATTGATTAAGATACGTAAACTAATGGCACTGAGAACAATGAACATTAGGCCTGAACACATTTGCTTCTTGCCACAGGTTTCACCACCAACACTGCCATAACCACAAGGTGCAGGATTTCTGACATCCCGTTTGTTTTTTGAAGGAATGAGTCAGTCTGGTGTTGTATCTTCACTGAAAAGAAGGCATTACTTTTTACAAGTATCCTATTGTGGTGATTGTTTACTTTTAATTTAGTTTTTAGAGTTGTGTGGAACATAAAAAAATCAAGGAAATTTGTTGCTGAGTTTTAAGTTGC
The DNA here is from genome assembly GCF_019279795.1 of Protopterus annectens. Lineage (NCBI taxonomy): Eukaryota > Metazoa > Chordata > Ceratodontiformes > Protopteridae > Protopterus > Protopterus annectens. Next base: position 254,255,461 of record NC_056745.1, on the reverse strand, counting down.
AAAGGTATAATAATACAGAGTGTATGACTTACAGCACTACGCTTTAATGTTGTGCAGTTTTCCAGGGTTTCATGAAAGTGGTGTTCAGCATAGATGAGCATATCGTTAGTACAGCTTTAGGCATCTTCCAGAACAAATCTGAAAATATTGATCATGCATACTGCTATAAACGCTAAGCATTTAAACAATAAAGGCAAGTGTCTCATGAAAGAAAATCATCATACTTTGTTTTAAATTCTAAGATAAAATGGAATTCCTTCATAAATGGCCTATTACATAAAGCTAAAACAACATATCGAAAGCCACTGGTAAGACTGAGATGACTATAAAAATAAATACCCTGGGCATATAAATATGCCAGTGAAAAGCTTTGTGGCTTGAATTTGTTTTAGTAATAACTTAGAATTTACATTACATTTAAAAATGTTGTCCCCTAAAGCAAATTGAACAACCACATTTAATAGACTTGACAGACAAGAGCTGACTCTGAAAATGGCCTTAGTTCATAAAAAAATAATACTAATGTGCCGATAATATTTGCATGCATGCTACGTAACCTACAATTGTAGCTGGTCTTCTTTATGATTAAGTAACCATACTGGAACTGCAAAGGTTTGCAAATGAAAAGTATGACCACCTGACATCTATTTATAAAACAGTCAGATGTCTTCTACCGTCATACAAAGTAGAATTCAAAAAAAGAATGTATTAGAAGCAATATGAACTGAATAAAACTACCCTCAGCTCATGCTTACGATATATTCCGTTTGGCTGCAATATCAATTTGTTTTCTATTTGCATGAAAAGCAAATCACTATATATATAACAGACCATTTTTATATAAAAGCTGCACTTATTTAACACAAATAGTTGAAGCAGTGCTGTACATCAATGCCCTACATACTAGATCATGTTGTATTTATGACAGTAAAATACAGAATTCCCCTGCTTTAGTAGAATAATGACTTAACGCTCTTAAAATCATTCATAGAATATTGAGGCAATACTGAACCAAAGAGGGCTAGGAGTTTGGTTTTTCACTGCTTGCATCAAGTATAGAAGAAAATTGTGTACAGCAGTTTCTGATGTTACTCATAAATAAGGAAGTGAAGAGATCTGGTTTCTAGTTAATGTTCTTCAGTATTACAAATAGCCTTATGCTGGTATGCTGTTGTTGTGGTACACTGTATTTTGTTTATTAATATTTTTGTTGTAGTGTGCTTGAGCAGGGATGTGCTGGTATACTGATTTTGGATGTTTATATTGTGCTTTGGTGTGTGTTTATTGCTGTCCCCATTAATCTTCCTATACCCCTGGCCTATTTTTTGGGGACAAATGAAGTGGTACATATCCTGAGTAGGAGCAAGATCAGTTTGGCATGGACATTAGGACACAACTAGAGTTTTTTGTTGCAGGATGGATTAGTTTTAGAGGAACACCTCATGGTTTGCAAAATGGTAGACAAGAAAATAGCTTCTGAAATAAAATAAGGTGTTCCACTTTCTTTTCCCATGTGGTGCTTATCAGTGAATTGGGGTTTGCTGATTCAGTCTTTGCTGGCATTGGATGTGGTTTCTGCTTCTCAAGTTTGGCTGTAGTTAGTGTCTGATGTTCTATGACTGCTGCAATGGGTAAGGACATATTGCAGGGACTTGTTCGTATTTCTATAATCAAGGAAATAACTGTCACTGCTGGAGGGTGCAAAGGATTCTATGTTGAGAAAGAAAGCATAGACTACTATTCCACAAGATTCCTCAGTCTTGATTTTGCATGCTTTATTTTAAGGAAATGTTGTGGGTAACTCTGCTTTTGTTATGATTGTAGAGTCTGGTAAGTAAACTAGTTTGATCAGGAGAAACATGGGGCATTTTTGTTATTTTTGAAGAATTAGGTCACCCTTGACAGGTAGCAGTACTGAAATAATTTTTTATCCTTAAAAGATTGAGCCCTAAGTAGGTAAAATACTGGATTCATATTGGTGACAGAACCATACCTTATTTCCATTTACCGTCTGGATTTGGTTAGTGCACTGGGTGCTGTAGGAGCTGGAGCTAGATGAAGAGAAATGATGAGACTTGCCTCTGTTTGGGGGAGGGTTGGGTGTATGTATCCTGCAAAATGTATTCTGTCTCCGAACCCCTAGTAGAGTTTAAAGATAAGAGGAAGACATCTTCCTATAAGGGGTGGGTGCTATTAGGAGATCATATCTTCTACTTAAGTTGGTGACAACACTCTCACACCTGTGTAGTGCACACTCACCCCTTGGCCTTTGAGGAGCATGCAAATGGAACAGTAAGACACTAGAAAACAAAAATCTCTGACTGTTCACTGGAAATGAGCACAGGAGGAAAACTGTGAAAAAAGATTTGAATGTAATAGTATGCTAGATATTTTGTTTTATTCATTGTAAAAATGCATGTTTTGCCTTCAAATAAATTTACTGAGGTGAATTTATCTTTAAATAGAAGAACGTATCTGCACCTGACTTCCAAACCTAATGCCCTGCACATGGGAGATATTCTGTATGCTTTGCAGTGTGAAAGAAATTTGGTTGGTTGCTTAAAAATGAACCTGAATAAATTTGAACTATAGCTGGAAGGCTGGGTGGTGAATGATAAATTTTATGTTAAAGAGGAGAAACTTGTACATCTGAATAATGTATCATATTACTTCCTAGTTTGATAAATTTACTGGTTCAAAATACTTTCAACATCCTATATATATATATTATAATAGTGGTCAGTTGAGCATACATTACCTTTTGAAGAAGTGTCCTTTATGTGCTGAACATTCTCATTCTAAGTGCAAGTTGTGATGACCGTTCATGGTATGATTACTCTGGGCTTCTTTTGCCTAACGCAAATGATGGCCAGGAAGTACTGGGATAAATATGAGGACTGCAGTCTTCTTTTGAAGAAGACAGTATTACAGGTTCATAGACAATTACTATGCATGTGTTCCAGAAGGCCATTGGAGAGACTAGCCCAATTTCTCTAGAACATTGTCTGGTTAAGTGACTTGCTCAGTCACACAATGACGAAATGAAGGCTGAAGGGGAATCAAACCCAGGATTACAAGAAGCATCTCCTTAACAGTTTAAAGCCTTAATTAGTTGCACCAATCCCCAGATTAGTAAGGCTTTGGATAAAATTATCACCTTGACCCCAGCATCCAAGGATGATGATCATTATGGGTTTATAGTGGTTATAAAAAGAACCAGAATACTGTATATGAACAAAGTACCGGCTGGAGACTTACAATGATGTATTTAATTTCATCAGGAGTGCAATGGGACATGTAGTTCTGAGGGTGATGAGACAGTGAGTGGGAGTACCAAAATTCTCTGGAATGAGAGTACAGAAAAAAAAAATAACAAAAAATAAACCCATTCAATAAGCAATAAAGTCAGAATGTTGACCATTGCTAGATGTTAATGTGAATAGTTTGTATATGTTTCTGTAGAAAAGATATAAAAAATAGTTGATAAGGATGTCATTTTTGGATTGGATATAATGTTTATTTTGGCAACATATACATGCTATATTTGAAGGCTGTTGAGTATAAATGGAACAATTATATGTGAATGGAGACCTGTTTGGGGTTGTTATATTTTCATAACTTTTTTGTGGGAAAGTGCTAAGGAGCAGTGGAAATTGTATTTGGTAGGTGATTGAGTACTCTCAGGATTGAAGGCTGAATAACATTTATAACTCTACAGTTGGTAAGTAGTATCAGAATACATTTAGTAAGCTAAACATTTTTTTCACAATAAAAACCCTATTATGTGATAGGGGATTTTAATTACTTATGTAAGATAGAACCTAGAGGGGTAGGTAAGGGTTGCATGAGGACTGGATGTAAATATAAGGTATGAATCTTTGAAGGCAGCAGAACTGAGGAATGTTGGAGACTCTGTGCAAACTTACAAAAGGAGTGACTTAGGTTAACTGTGTGTTGTAGAGGGCTGGAACCCTGAATGTGACACACAAGAACTGGATTAGACTAGTAGACCCAGTATTTGAGGAGTCAGCTTATCTGTGTTATGTCTGGCAATTGGTACAGAGGCTAAGTTTGAACCATAGTTCCTGTGGTACAGGGGTTGATTCCCTCAGCCACTGTTTGCTTATTGTATAACCTTGAGCAAGTCACTTAACCAAACAATGATCACAGGCCAGCCCCGGAAAAGACACTCTATGCCCAGTGGGCCTACATGGTTAACAAATATGTATTATTATTATTAATGAGCAGCATTTGGCCAGGATTTTTGAGTAGACGGTTCTGCTCTAATGTAAGCAAGGATAATTGAACCAGCAGTTTGCCTGCCAACATAGACTAGCATTGGTATCACTGTACTTCAGGGAATGTGTTGGACAAGGGTAGGTATATGATATATTCCAAATCACCAATGCATGACAGTTGCTTTTATTCAATTCTCACTTCAGCTAGCAATGCGATTTTGGCTAGTCATTTGTGGGAAAATAAGTCATAATGATGAGGGGCGACTGGTCTGGAGATGCATAGCTAAAAAAGGGGATGTGCCCTGGAAACAAGAATTGGTTGTGTGTATTTTTTTTAATAAAAAGTGTCTTACTGGTTTTCTATGCATCTTTGGTTTTTAGACCACCTGGAGGTCATATGGCATGTAGGTATATAAAGGTAAGTCAATATGGCATGGGAAGTTTTAAAATGTAGTCAGCTTCAAGGAGTGCAAATGAGTATTTGATTAACAGGTTAAATACAACAAATAGTAAAAACAATGAAAAAACAGATCTCAACACCAGAAATAGAAAACTCATTTATTTTAATTAAAATACAAATAGCAGAGCTTTTGGGAAAAATCCCTTCTTCAATGCATATAAAACACACAGATAAACAGAATAGTCCACATGCCAAGGGGTAAATACCTTGTGGCCAGTAAATATAAAAGTCAATGATTCAAAAAAACGATGGCAGCGAGGTAACCAGGCACAACTCCTTCTTCTATTAAAATAAGAACGTTTTTATTGTGAAAATAAAACAATAGGCTTACTTATTGTTTTATTTTCACAATAAAAACGTTCTTATTTTAATAGAAGAAGGAGTTGTGCCTGGTTACCTCGCTGCATATAAAACACAGTTCAAATGCAGAGTTGTTAAATACAGCACATGATCCCATCACCCAATAAGAGTTCAGCTTGTTATACAGAGAACCTAAGATTTAAAGACACAGCAATACACATAAAAAGTACATTCAAAAGCAACTTTAAAAAGTACAACAGATACAAGCAGTTAATAACAACATTCACTTCAGTTTCATTTGTTTTTATTTTAATACATGTTTTAATCTAACTGAAGCATTTAATTCAAGAGCACAATCAGTCTACAGTTTTAAAATCCACCTGTAGTCAGCTAGTGCAGTGGCATTTAGAATATCACCACCTCTTATGTTAATAAATATCCTTTGTATCACTCTAAATTTAAATTCATAGTCTGTATCATTGTCATGAATATCCTTAGCCAAGGAATTAGCAAGTACATTCCTTATAATTTCTGAAGGATGTCCAGAAATTCTTTCCCTACATTTTCTATTAGATGTACCTATATAGAAATCAGTGCATGTTATGCACACAGCTAAATAAACCAGATTTTCGGTGTTACAAGTAACAAAGCATTCAAATCCATAAATATACTTTGTTCATGGATGCTCAGAAATAACAGAATAATCGATGTGTTTACAAAAAAAAAACAGAATTATGGCATGGAACAGTACCTTTTCTTTAAATTCTAGTGGATTGCTCCTTCTTTTCATGCATTTTCTTATAGCATATTTTCTGTTTCAAGTTAGGGCAATTCTTAAAAATAAAACTGGGAGCTGTACCTATTATTTTACCAATTTCTGGCATAGCAGTTAGTGTGTCTCAATTTCTCCATATAATATCAGTAACACCACTAGTATTAACACTATAGTATTTCATGATGTACCTAAACTTAGTCTTGTTATTATGACTTTGGTTAATCTGTGGATGTTCTGATGAAAAATATGGTTTAACTCTACCATGTCTTTCACTAATATAGAGCAAACCCAGGGTGATAAACATGGAAGACATGTGGGTATCGTTCAAAAGGGTCTCACCCAAACAAATGACTGGTGCCAGGTAAATGGCCTCAAATTGAATGCCAAAAAAATGCATCATCATTCCCTTTGGGGAGAGTGATGTCCCCACAAATGATCACATTGATAACAAGGTCCTAAGCCTGCAATCAGTAGTGAGGGACTTGGGCACCCAGGTTGATAGCAGTCTGACTTTTGACCACCATATTGCCTCTGTTGTATGGAATGCTTTCTACATGGCCCTCCTCACTTAGAAAGGTTATCTCATCCAGGGACAAGGAGGTCATAACATTCCTGTATTCTTCCCTTATAAGACCCATTATTGACTACAATACCCCTTTCAGAATGTACCTCATGCATTAGCTGGAGAGACCACAGAGGTTCCTCACCAGGAGAATCCAGGGCCTCAAATGTCTACCCTACACAGACAGGCTAAAAACCCTGTTGCTGTACTCAGTCTCATACAGACTCCTCAGAGGTGACCTCTGTCTGGCCTACAAAGCAATCTCAGACCCCACCGTGATGGAACTGCTGCATATCGGCAAGTTAAACTCCACTCGAGTAACCCACACGAGTGACCTCAACCTGGTCTGTGACATCAGTAGGACTTGTTGGTGGGATAGATTTGTGTCCCATGGTCTCCCCATTCTGTAGAATAGACTCCTTCTCTACGTCAAGCAGAGTACCTCATTATCCCTTTTTAAGCTCAACCTGGATAACTGAATGGGGAACAGAAAATACACCCCCGGGATTCCGCCTGTGTTCCTGCTGGACAGAGGCATCGAGTGCTGACTTGTTGGAACATGGGCTAAATTCTTGGCTAGGCTTGTAAGGGCCTCAGGGCCAATAGCCTAGTAACTTCTTATGATCCTATGATCCTATGGAGAGGCTTCCCATTTTTGGGAATGTGACTTCATGTGCATCATTGGTATATTTTGGACAGCTGTAATATGCTGAGGCACAGAAGAACTGCAGCATTGGAAAAAGGCCACCTAGACTGTCTTCCAGTACATATGATACAAAGTTCCTGCTCCATTTTCTCTTTCACACACACAGAGAACACTGCATGGCAGCTCCCTTATTCTTTGCAACAGTCCAGTCTGTCCAGCACCAGTTATTGTGTCCATGTTCCACTGGGCAATACATTTTCTGTATCAATGGCCCTCACCAAAAAGGTGAGTTGTTGTAGGGACTCAGTCTTATATTCTCCTGGTCAAATAAACCCACCAAAAAAAAACAGAAGAGCTGCTTGCTAATAAAGAATATACAACAAAACCCCCCAGGAAATACAGGAAATGAAAAATATTATTTTAAAATGAAGCTGAGCAGTGTGTAAATATTAAGATTAAAAAAAAACACATGACAACTGGGAATAAACAGCCCCCTCTCTCAATTAATAAATATATTTAATGATAAAAACATGTTAAAAACAACATATCATAATCTATCTACTTTGCTGTAACTTTAAATTTAAGACACTTCTGATAAAAGTCATATCAGTTAAACCCAAATGTTACTTGTTCATCTCTAATACAAATAATAAGAAGGCTGGGGTTTTTGTTTAGATGCTTTAATAGATAGAAACACATCAGGATGGATAGTAGCATCTTTAAATATGAACAAACTAATTAATAGACAGACCTTACATACATATTTGTTCCCAGCTCAATAGCAAACTGCAAAGTGGCAGTCAGATTTGCACATGCTCAGTATTTATACTCTAGTGCAAGCTCTTGGATAGCGTCTTAAAGGTATATACACATACATATTAATCTACAGCCTCCCTCTTAAAAAGATTGCCCCTTATACAAAAGAATATCTGAGCTAGGCATGGATTACTATATACATCATGAACTATAACGTTCATGTCCAAGTTGCTTCATATCTGCTACAGGATTTAGAGATACAACCATAGTATTTATTTTTATTTTACATTTGTTGACCGGGCTAGTCTAACTGGATATATGTCCATTTTCAGTAGAGGCCTGGGGAGAAAAGCTCCAAGATACATGCAAAAAAGAAGGAGAGATAAACTCCAAGACAGATATAATAAAACAATATAAAAGGTTGCAACAGTCAAACTTAACATCTGTTGGTAATATAAAGTACAGTACACATAGTAAGCATAACTCAAGTAGTACATGGTAAATATACAAAAAGATGTTACTGTTTACATATATACATATATTTTAGTTGTCATGACATAGTATTTGGTTTCTTAAGGGTAAGTCTGTACAGGTGAGGAGACTGCATTTAGAGTGAGGGAGGGAAAGTTAGTCAGGGTTAGTACAGGGGCATAACCAGTGGGTATGGAGGAAAAGTTTTAGCTTCTGTTTAAAAAGAATTAATGAGGCCAGAGAAATGAGTTCAGTGGATAAACGATTTCAGTGCTTTCCAACAGCATTAGAGAAGAGGGAGTCTCCTGCCAAGTTGTTGGTTTTGCAAGTATTGATAAATATTTTGTTTGAGGAGCGTAAGCTCCTGAGATTGTTGTAGGGGGTAATAATGCTACTGAATATTAGAGTGTTGGTGGGTTGGTACAGGGTTTTATGGGCTATAGTAAGCTGGTGAAAAAAAATTTGGTTTGGAAGTTCAAGCCACCCCAGTTGCTTTAGATTAAGACAATGATGTGTTCTAAAAAGAGAGGCAGTTGCAAATCTTGCAATATTATTGTAAGAGACTGCCAGTTTATTTAGGTTGTTCTTAGAAAGGTTAGTGTAGATAGGAGAAGCATAAAGTAGAGTGGAGATTAAGTGAGTTCTGGCTATAGTGATCCTGGCCATTGGAGTAAGAAAGGGTTTCATTCTATGGAGGGATCCTAATTTTTTGTTGATTGTTTTAACTGTGCTGTTTATATGAATATCGAAGTTAAGGTTGCTATCTATTGTTATACCTAGAAGTTTGGTGGTAGGTTCAGGAGATATGAAAGTGTCATTATTAGATGTGAGAGAGAAATTTGTTAGGGTGGACTTTCGGGTTGGTGTGAACAGTAAAAGATTAGTTTTTTTGGGGTTTAGGAGGAGGCAGCGGTTTAAAAAACATTGTTCTACAGTACTGAATGCATTTTGGGTAAGGGACTGTAGTTCAGTTGGAGAAGTGGCTGAACAGATTATTGTAGAGTCATTGGCGTATTGAATGCAGGTGGTTTGAGGAATTGCAGAGTGAAGGTCATTGATAAAGATTGAAAATAGGAGTGGGCCTAATATAGAGCCCTGAGGAACGCCAAGAGAAATGGGGAGGAGGTTAGAAAGTTTATTGTCCCATAGCACAGCTTGCTGTCTATTGTCTAAGTAAGATTTGAACCAATTTATCGCTAGGGCATCAAGTGAAAAGGATTTCAGAATATTTATGAGGAGCTGGTGATTGACTATATCAAAAGCTTTGGATAAATCAATAAAGACTGCAGAGGAAAGAGTATTGTTGTTCCGGTATTTGTTAATGCAGTCTGTGAAGGATAGGAGGGCAGTGGTGGTACTGTGGAATGGTCTGAATCCATGTTGACAGTTGGCAAGTAAGTTATTTTGGAGTAGATGGTTACGTAGTTGCTTATGGATACATTTCTCCATTAGTTTTTCTAGGGGAGATAGTAGGGCTATAGGACAGTAGTTAGAAAAGTCATAAGAGTTCCCGCCTTTATGTAGTGGGATGATATAAGAAATTTTCCAGATAGGTGGGATGGTACCTTCATTTATGGTACGGTTAATAGGAATGGAGATGGGACAGGTTAATGCTTTAGCCCCTTTTTGCAGGTATTCTGCTGGGAGTTGGTCGGCTGAGGGGGTGGTAGGTTTTAGTTTTTGGAGAAGGGAGCAGATAAAGGAAGTAAAGACTGGTTGTAACTGAAATGCTGGAGGTGGGATTGTCATGGTTGCAGGCAGCTTTGAGGTATCTGGAGAAAGTTGTCTAGCAAGAGTTTGGATGGCTTGTGTGAAGAAGGAGTTAAAGTCATTAGCAGTATAAGTGGGATTTTCATGGCTAGTGCCTTATGGGTTAGGTGTGCTGCATTGTTCTGGGTATAGTAGTTTGTTGATGCTATTTCAAAACTTTTGTGGTATTTTTTGGTAAGTTTGCTGTATCTGGTAATAATAGTATTTTTTGTCTAAGAGGATGGCTTTTTTGTCAGATTTCTTAGTTGCCTAAAGGTTTGGTGATCTGTAGGATCCTTAGTATTACGCCATTTGGCCCAAGATTTGTTTCTCTGATGGATTTTTTGCCTAGTGGTGTTCGAGAGCCAGAGGTCAGGCTTAGTTTTATTTCTAACAGTGTGAGTTGGGGCATGGTGGTCAAGGATGGCTAAGAATGTGGAATTAAAGTATTCTACAGCTTCGTTAAGTGGAAGTGATTTAAGTGGAGACCAATTACAGTGTCTAAGTTCTGTTTGGAAGAGTTCAGGGTTAAAACACTTTTTGGTACATATTGTCCTAAAAGTGTTAGGAAAAGTTAGGTTAGTTTTATGCCTGATTAAATAAGTTAGTGAGTGGTCACTTAGGTCATCTGGGAGGGTACCTACTCTGTATGTAAGGTGAGGAATACTAGTCAGAATCCAGTCTAAGGTACTTTCTTTGTTATTAGTTTTATTAATTCTAGTAGGAGAGTTAATATACTGTGAAAAGCCATATAGGTTAATGTGGGTAGTAGGGTGTACATTACTACAAGAGTTCTAGTCTATGTCAAAGTCCCCTAGGACTATAGTTTCTTGTGGGATATTAATAGAGAGCCAGTTAAGGATATTTTCAATGGTATTAATGTTATTTCCTGGGGGAAGGTAGATACAAATGAGGTATATGGATTTACATGAGTTAACCTGCAATTTAGAAATGAGAATTTCAGCATTATTGTCAGAAGGTGGTTTGAGGTTTACAGTGGTGATTTGTAGCTCTGCTTTGTAAAGGATTGCTACTCCACCTCCTTTTTTGGCTGTGCGGTCTAGTCTAAGAATATTATAGCCAGGAGGGGTGACTTCATTGTCTTTGGTTGTAGGCTTTAGCCATGTTTCAGATAAACATAGGATGTCAAATAGGTGGACATCTAGAAGGGCATGGAGGTGGCCGATTTTATTGTTGATGCTGCGTATGTTAAGATGAGCTATAAGGAGATAGTTAGAAGGTTTTGTAGGGGCCTGGGTTTTACTATTGTTAGAGTTGGAATTGTGAGTAGGAAGTATGGTGTTTGGGCCAGGGTTGGGATGGATGTCCCCATCTAGTAAGAAGTGGAGGTATATTTTATTAATGGGGTACTGAGGCTTGTAGTAATACTCAAGTAACTTTCTAATATTTAGAATGGTATACCTAATGTGTGCTAGTCTATGAAATTTGGCTTGTAGGTAGCAGGGTTTATATGTGGTGTTTATGAAATTTTGGGAGGTAGGGAGTGTAGGTGTTAAAGTATGTTTGGAGGGGAAGGATATGGAGACATATAATGTTTGTTCATAGGAGGTAAGCAGATAAGCAATGGTAAGAGGAGGGAAGAGTGATAATAAGAGTAGTATTTGTATTTGGAGTGGGGTGGTTAAAATATCCATTGTATTAGATTATACAGTGGATGAAGAATAGAGGTAAAGAAGTATAAGCAGGTTAGAAGATAAGTTAGTCAGTGAGATGATGTAAGTGGGAGGGATGGGAGGTAGGGTAATAATTGGTAATATGTTGTGATTAATGAGGGTTGGGAGTGGTAATTAGATCATCTGCTGGATTGGTTCTGATTTGATGGGGGTGTGGTTTTAGAGAAATAAATTTAGGACCACTGGGGGTGGGTGGGAATTGGGGGCAGAGTAGGGGAGCGGAGTGAGCCCGCATGGCAAATGGAGCGGGTAGAGACCAGTGAGTGAAACAGGCAAGGAGAAACAATCAGTGGATTGCTGACTGATAGGGTAAGTTAGGTTGGAGTAGTTGAAGGATAAATGAGAAGTGTAGTGGAAGAATTCCAAGGAGGGTAAAGACAGCAAGACAAGAGGTGTAAGAGAGAGCTATTGTAACAGGGTGAAGACAGTATTCATGAGAATGGGTTATTCTTGTGTGTAGGGACAGACAAAAGGCTGAACACTGGGCAGGGGTGCCACCTAGTGACCAGGGACCTGAATTACACAGCACTATTGACGGAAGAGGACTAGTCAAGGGTTAGATAGGTCACTCAGTTCAGCAAAGAAATGTTAAAGAGGAAGACAGGGGCTGGATTTAACTACAGGGTACAGAGGGGGGTATGGCTGCTGGCTTACCTGGCTGAGAGGCCTTTAATTACAGACTATACAGACCAAAGATACTACACTTAAACAGCCAGTGTAATAAAACACATACTTTTTTCTTTCTTTTGGTGAATAGCGCAGGGAACCCTTATAGGGTGCAGAAACAGTTGCAGAGTTAGGAAGGGTCCTTGGTTGCAGGTAGGTTCTTAACTCAAATTGGAGCATTGACCAGTTGGATAGTTTGAGAATGGGCAAGATAAAATCAAGACAGCTAGCAAGGAGAGAGAAGAAATAAAAACCTTACTAGGTAGGGAGTTCAGTCACAAGTACCCAAGCAAGTACACATAAGCAGCCACAGTATTCATGCAGTCCTCGACACAGGTACAGTTTAGGAAAAGGACAAAAACACATTCAACAAATGAGCAGGGATGCAACAGTGTTGAATACTACAGGATATATGACAAACTAGTAAGGTCTTTATCTTAAGGTTGGTTCATTTGCCTACAGAAACATGTTAAAGTAGAGCACTGAACACCACAGACCCACACAAAAAAATGCAGTTACGATATAACCTTCACTAGCTTGTTGTAATTAATGCAGGGAAAAACACTGTTCTAGAACTACCAAGGAACAGCTACAATTATTAAAAAAATACTATTAAACAGTTAATGTAGTTGATAAAAAATCATCATTAAATGCAGTCATTAGAAATAATTAGACAGTTAATGTAGTTGAAACAAAACAGTCAACATACAGGTGTTACAAAGTTAAAAGTACTATAGTACATTAACAGTACTCTTAACAGTTTCAGTAGTAGTAACAAAGCAGACAGCATACAACATTTAAAGCAATCATTTCTTACAGTGTTGATTTGGCAACGGCTAGTCACTGTTGCATTGCATGCACATCTGAAAGATAAGGGGGCCCATTTAAAAACAGCAATTGAATGCTGAAAGTCAATACAAAACAGAAGATAGAGATTATGAAATGACTACACAGCTGCAGGACAGGTTCATATTATGGCCGAGAATCAGCCAAAGTACGTTAGGTAGTAGTCGGTGCACTCTATGCAGTTAAATAAACCAGGGGTAACTAGAGGTGTGCTGGGTGTGCAGCTATGTGTGTTGTATTGTCCGGTAAACAGGCATGTATATGTGTGATGGAAAATACTCCCGTGACTACCCGTTGCTTTAACAGGGCAAGCAGGAATCCTTAAAGAAGGGCTGAAGGTCCGCCTCTGTAGTTAATGTGGAGTTATGACAAAAAGCTTCTTGAAGCTTGTGTTAGTAATCTACCTTGAAAGTCCCCGCTCAATGGAGTTTCTCATGAGTCGCTGATGTCTATGCTTCCTTTGGTAGGCGCACTTCTTCAGCAGGTGGTAGAAAGTTAAAAAAAAGCTAACATCAATGTCTGCTTCTTGTAGATTGGAGTACACTCAAAGGAGTTCCTAGTGAGAAGCTAATGTCTATGCATCCTTTGTTAGGCGTGCTTCTTGAGCGGGTAGTAGATACTGAAAGAAGAGCTAACACCTATGTCTGCTTCTTGTAGATAGGGTACAGGATTAAAAATACAGACAGGATTGGAACATAGATTCACTGTAATAAGGTCTATAAGATAGTACAGGTTTCACTTATATAGCAGGAGCTGAATCAAAGGACAATACCCAGAGGGCTTTAAGTTTGCTACAGGGCACTATATTAGTGTCGCAGGAGCTGTAGGGTTATTTTCCTAGGGAAGCAAACTCCAACAACAGTATTCAAAACTTAGGGATATATGGGACCTCTCAGTGAGTGGAGACAGATGAACAGACAGAGGAAATATAAATATAGTTGTATGTGAGTCAGTCAGGGCTAGCTTAAGTTACCCTAATATTGCTCCACGTGGTGAATGCCAATAATTAGCAAGATGCAAAGGTACATGCCAGCCAGCAGCAATAAGCAGTTATATGATAAAAGCGGTGGTCCTATGAGGAGCCCGATATGTTTTTACAACAATAAACATCAAAAATATTCACAGTTCAAATATTCAGTACTTACAAAAGGTAGAAATCCCAAGGGCCAGGAGCTCACAGCAGCCAGGGCGTTATCCTAGTAAATAAAGATGGCGCCGGGAAGGACAGGTAGTCTTTATGGGATTAGAGGGGATGTGAGGTAGGCGGGGGGAGGGAAATAGGGGGAAGCAGGTAAGACACGATTGGGAGGGGCTAAAGGAGAGTGGGTGGGAGAGAGGATAGGGATCAGATAGATGTTGGGTGAGAGGAGGATGAGGAAAGGATAGGCAGTGCCATGTAGTAAAAGCAGGGGGATTGTAAGATGAGGGAAAAATATAGCAGAAAAAGGTAAATAAGTTAATAGTGTGAGGTATAAACAGGCCTTGGTATGTGGGAAGAGACCAGTGAGTGAAACAGGCAAGGAGAAACAATCAGTAGATTGCTGACTGATAGGGTAAGTTAGGTTGGAGTAGTTGAAGGATAGATGAGAAGTGTAGTGGAAGAATTCCAAGGAGGGTAAAGGGAGAATACAGCAAGACAAGAGGTGTAAGACAGAGTTATTGTAACAGGGTGAAGACAGTAGTCATGAGAATGGGCTATTCTTGTGTGTAGGGATAGACAAAAGGCTGAACACTGGACATGGGTGCTACCTAGTGGCCAGGGACCTGAATTACAGAGTACTATTGACTGAAGAGGACTAGTCAAGGGTTAGATAGGTCGCTTAGTTCAGCAAAGAAATGTTAAACAGTCAGACAGGGGCTGGATTTAACTACAGGGTACAGAGGGGGGGGGGGGTATGGCTGCTGGCTTACCTGGCTGAAAGGCCTTTAATTACAGACTATACAGACCAAGGATACTACACTTAAACAGCCAGTGTAATAAAACACATACTTTCTTCTTTCTTTTGGTGAATAGCACAGGGAACCCTTATAGAGTGCATTAGTAACAAAGTACTTAAGATTAAATTTAACATTTCTTGTACTCACGGCATTGGTTTTTTTTTTGTTCTTTTGCATTACTACAACAATCTGGGCTTGTAATCAGTGCTACAATACCGACTTCATAGTAAGGAACAAATCTATGCACCAACTTTGTTATTATTCTTTCAATGAATGGACATTACAAACTAATATTTTGAATGACTGTTGTTTTTCCATGGGCAGTTTGAGGAAAAAATGTTGCAAAGATTTTCTTAAATAAAATTAATGTGGAAGAAGAAGAATGGAGATAGGCATTCTTGAGAGAGCTGGCATCTCATCAGCCTGGTGAACAGTGATTATAACTTGTTGGTGAGGGTGTTGGGGAAATAGTTAATGCTTTCATTGCATAGTTTGTGGGGAAAGAGATGGGATGGTGGCTCAGAGAAACACCAAAAAGGATGTGCAATTCAATGTCACAAAATGGGCTAAGGACACCCCTTTTATAGAACCATTTAAAAATCATAAATGGTGTTTAATGGTTTTGATGAAGTCCCAAGTTTGTAGGGATGGAAATGCTTGCTACCCTGCATCCAAACCCCTATAGGAACAATAACACTCCCTCCCTATATTCTATAACAAGTCATACTAGGTTTTTAAACAGTGGGAGTGAACTGTCATTTAGTCTATAAGAGATAGCATGCAAATCAGCCTTAATGTGCAAAAATATTTCAGCTTCCAATGGTCTACACATTGATCATCAGCTTGAGTC
Source organism: Protopterus annectens (assembly GCF_019279795.1). Taxonomy (NCBI): domain Eukaryota; kingdom Metazoa; phylum Chordata; order Ceratodontiformes; family Protopteridae; genus Protopterus; species Protopterus annectens. The sequence continues at coordinate 254,239,510 of NC_056745.1, read as the reverse complement.
CAGCTCTCCCAGTGTGAAAAGAGAAACTAAGAAACTACAGCCAGAGATATTGTCAACTTGAGAAAAGTTCAGTTTCTGGCTAGGCAGTACACTGCATGGATGCCTGCAAAAAAGAAACTAAGGTGCCTGAAAAAAAATCAACTAGAAAAGGTAAAGAGAAAACAAATGAATGAGAAGAATTCTGCAGCTGTTCAGCAAAAAACAGTTCAAACTTTAGCTTTGGTATAAGACATGGCTTCCAATAATCTAGAGGAAAAAATAAGCCAAATGTGCTCAGAACAGATTCAAATAAATGAAACACTGAAGGAGGATACTGACTAGGCTGATAAAACTGCACAAATCCGAGGTTAAAATGAAGAAAAGGTTCTCTAAGTATGAGACTGCTCAAGAAGTGATGTTTCAAAAAAATGGATGAATCACATGATGGAGCACCTAGTGAAAATCTGTGATTTTTTTCTGCACCAGAGAAACTAGAAGGAACAGACTGTATTAATTTCAAGAGGGGAGAAATGAGCAACTGGATTGGTATTCCATAGGAGTGAGTGTTAAATCAGGCCATGAGAAAGTAGCTGAGACCTTTATCAGCAAAGATGCAAACCTAGCAGCAGAAAGAGCTGCTCCTGACTAAACTGTGGCAAAAGGGTAAAGTATTAAAAGTTGGAGACAGTAGAGTATTGTAGAAAATCATTATTCACTGTACATAAGGCAGAAGAGAAACAAATGTATTCCAGTAATCAAAAAATGTTGAGAGGCAGGTGTAAGATTCAAGCAGTTGTATCCAGTTATCTTCAGAATATTTTTTCCTAGAGGATAAAAGCATTTTTTTATGCAGAAGAGGCTAAGGAGGAAATAAAAAAAGTTTGTCCAACATAAAATGCACCATCAAGCAGAAGGAGATTCTGCTTCTCATTCTTCTGACAATAGAGCACATGGAGAGACTTCACCAGTGAAACATCTCCACTGTTAATAGGAAAATACTTGCAAGACAGAGAAAAGCATAGCAGTTGACCAGAAAAATCAGAAGCACAGTGGAAGTGAACTAGAATCTGAGCTGAGATGGCAATGAACAGGAAGAAGGCCAGCAACATGAAAATTAGTGACTAAATGAGAGACTGCAGCGCATCAGTCACATCTGTGAAATACAGCTGTATAAGAATAAGAGGAAAGAGTGGACTTTAAGTCTTTTAAACATGTGAGGAACTGAAAGGCATTTGTCTTACTTTGTGTCATTAATATTTGGAAGGACTCTGAAGGGAGGGGAGGAGGAAGGTAAAAGGTAACTGTAAGTAAAACAGTTTATTTTCTTAACAGCATTTTTGTGAAACTTTTCACAATGTAAATTGCATATTTTCTAGTAAAATATTGCATTTTGTTTTTGCATGTTATAATATTATTAAAATAAACAGATGCCTTTTTCCTTCCCCTTCTCTTTAAGTTTTCCTTTTTGGTATTAAGACATGTAGTTGTTTAAGTTAATAGGCTGTAATCTTGGATTTCTGAGGTGGGAGATAGGGTGTAAAAGTACATAGATCATAATATATGTAGCATTGATATGTTTTCTCTTACTTTTGCATAGGTGAATATCTGGATTAAGATCCTTAGCTTAGTCTAATAATAAATGTTAAGTAGGAACAGATAAATATGAAAACAGAATATAACAAAACATTTTCCTTTAGCAATAAATGTTTCAACTTGTCTTTCATGCTGCAATTCTTGCTTTTCTATGGAGGCAAGCTGATAATAGGGGAATAAAATACAAAACACTGGTTTCTTAAAGGCTAAAAGTTAATGTTTTTGAAGGTATGCAAGTAGTATTCACATCTCTGCAGGGGGGATAAAGATAAAAAAGAACAGACACTAACCAGTGTAAGTAGAAGCACAGAAAAAAATGGATAACCTCAATTTCAGGTTAGCTAGGGCCTGTGTTAGCAGCTGTCTATTTGGCACAAATGTTTCCATTAGGAGGGTTAAACTTCATTATTTGAAGATGTAGATAGTTTTGTGTTTGTACTAAGTTATGGGAGGTTGGGTATGTGTGTGTGTGTGTGTGTGTGTGTGTGTGTGTGTGTGCGCTTGATGTTTTTTATTAAAACAAAAAAGTTTTGTAAAATGTGACATAGGTTAATGATAAGAAAAAAAACTGCATAAAGGATTAACCTGTCAAATGGTAATGGACGCATTTATCACAAAAAGAAGAATTAGATACTTAAAAAAGCTGCCATATATAATAGGAGTCAATAATGACTTTTTACGATAATGGTGACACTTTGCATATTATCTTGGAATGTGAATGGTCTCACAGGTAAAGACAAAAAGGACAGAATGTTTAATTGTATTAAGAAATGCAGAGTGCAAATAACAATACTACAGGGGACACATTTGCAATGAAATGAGCATGAAAATTTGAAAAAGAACAGACTTCAGGATGGATATTCTGATGAATATCAGGGACAAAGAAAAAGAGGAATACTTACAATAATGTTAGAAGAGGGAAAATATAATAATGACAAATTTGTTGTATAAGGAATTACTGGGAAGGGATGATGATTACACTGCCTGTATTTATATTCTACCTAAAACAGTTTTATGGAGCTTTCAACAAGGAATATTACTTATAGGTGGGGACTGGAATTTGATTTGCAACAAAGAGGATGTATCTGAGGGACCTTAAAGGGAAAATGTACAAAATACTGTAGATTTCTGAAGATATTCATAAAAATATTTGGTATGAAAGATGTGAATTCAGTAGCAGGAACTCAGACAGAATTTACATATTAATTCCTAAGGTACAATAACTGTCAACATGACAAATCACCTAGAGACATATTTTACACCATTGAGTGGCTAGTCCTGTCATGGCATACAGTCTGTGATCCATGTTCTCCTATCTTGAGGGTACTGCACACCACAATAGATGCCCAAAGCAGTTGGTCTATGCAACTCTTCTTCCTATAAAACACCATATAGAGTGTGTGCTGCAGGCCACAGCTCCATTAATTTAATAAGTTTGAGATGGAAACACTAAGCATGCTTTTCAGAGATGGGAAAAACCCCACAGAGACACAGGAAGAACATGCAGGCTCTAAACAGGCATTGACCAGAGGTCAGGATTGAACCATGTATCTTGTGCATTGGAGTTGAAGACCTTAACCATTATTCCACTTGGTCTCTTGCTGTATACAGAAGATGTGGCATTACATGTAGACTCTGAACAAGAACTTCAGCAAAGGGCAGGGGAATGGAATGCAAAACTGAAGGCACATGGGATGAAACTAAGTACAGATAAAAAATGGAAATGGCAGAAAATTGGGGAAATCAGAAGAAGCTGAGAACTGAGATAGAAGTGAATATAGACAAACAGGTTAACAGCTTCAAGTATCTGGAAGGGGTGGTTGAGGAGAAGGGAAGTCTGGATGAAGAGGTCAAAGCTAGAATTAGAGGAACTGCAGCCAAATGGCAGAGTGTCAGGTGCACTGCATGATATAAGAATGCCAAATAAGCTGAAAAGTAAAGTGCACAAGACAGTACTAGTGTATGATACAGAAACATGGGGAGTAAAGGCAGAGCAAATGAGAAAGCTAGAGGTGATGTAAATGAAGTGCCTGAGAAGGGTGGTAGAATGCATACTGTGGGATAGATGAAGAAATAACATAAGAGCAAAAACCAAAGTAGTTGCAATTGCAGAAAAGTTCAAAGAAAACAGATTACAGTGGTTTTGGCACATATGCAGAACATCAGAAGACAATCTGGTGAAGAAGATTTGGGACAGGCAGAAGGAAAGTAAGAGGAAACAAGGGCATTCAGCAAAGAGGTGGATGGATTGTGTGAGAGAAGATCTGTGACAGGCATGAGCATTGAAGAATGCAGGAGTGTGGTACTGAATCGTTAGAGATGGGGACAGTTAACACAACACCCCCAATCCCATGTAGAAAATGGGAACAAGGGGCTTGATGATGATAATGATAATGCTGTACAATAAATGGGCTAGACATGATAGGCATTATATTTCAAAGGAACATATCCATTTAATTGAGATCCTTGATACACATCCAACAACTATTGCAGACTATGCACCAATAATTGCAACAATAAAAATGCAGAGGAATGAAGCAAAAATGAGACACTGGCATGTTCCCACCTCCCTGTTAAAAAGAGAGGAATGTAAGGAATGGGTAGTAGAAATTATCTGAGCATTATCAGGGAAGATCGAAAGTACTTCAGAAGATATAGGTAGTGAGCAGGATAAAATTAAAGTGGAGTTCAAAAATAGGGTAGAAGTAAAAGAAAAAGAGATTTGATTAAGAAGCATTAAGAATTATTTAGAGGGGCTGACAAAAGTTAAATTATTACAAAATAAGTGGAATCTCACAGAACAAGAGGAGATGTAATTGCAGTGAGCTAAACAGAAAATAAAGGAATTCCTGGATAATATGCATGGTTTTAGAAAGATTGCTGTTAAAGCCTAAAAACTTTTGCACAATGTCTTAGGCAACAGAAAGTAGAAAGGTTGTGTGAAGATATGTGAAGGCTGCCAGCCTAGCTAGATAGACTTTTGTAGATAATTCTATTTCATTGTAAATATGAATATAATCCACACGCTTGTCCTCTTAAATGTAAGAAAACTGTTAAATATTGAACTTCAAAAATTTAACCACAGTGCACTCTGCTGGAAGAAAGCTGATAAGTCTAGCATTGTATGACTGTTTGATCTCAAAGCGCAGAGACATAATACCTGGAGTGAGGAATTCCTTCTATTGTTTTGAGACCAGAGTTACTTGCTAGATTTTACATATACGATGTATTTTATTGTTGTAGTTTCCTGGCCAGGTGCAAGATCAAAGATATGTTAAAACTCTTTCTGTTAGCCTGGGAACCAGAGAAGAATGATATAATCTAAAATGAGTCAGCAATGATGTTTTATTGTTAAGACTTTCTCAGAGAGTGAGAATCAGAGCATTTTGCATTTGTGTTCAGAACTGACCACTCACCAGTACTCTGCCTTTGCTCTATATGTAAGTTTATTTAAAACTGTGATTGCTATTAGTTAGATAAGAATTTAGTCAGATTTAGTCTAGCTGTTTTTTTATATTTATGTCAGACTATTCTACAGTATTATTTTAAGCATTTTCCTGTGATTCCTGAACTCTCGACTAGCACTATGTTGAATTGAGAAGATTTGTCTTGTGTTTTTATTATTTATTATTAAATATTTTTAAACCTTTCAACCGTGGCTGTTTTGTGTAGAGATAACGTACGCTCTAGAGTACATTGCATGTATATAGTGATACTGTACAAAGCCACTCCAAATAAGCCTTGCTGTTCATCATACTTACTAATCGGATAATATTGCACAGTAATAATTGGACACCTTTTGGTAAGGGCCTTTTAGTAGCTGATAAGAGTAGTTGGTGGCAGTAATTACTACTTTATAGCCTGGAAGGAGGGGGCATAGCTGGAGAACCTGTGGCAGCCTTACCCAGGAGTGTCTGTGTGTTTGTATATAAACCAAATCTCAAAGTGTGTGTGTGTATCAGCTACTTGGGCAGGGACACAAAGCACTGGTTGGACAGAGAGGGCACTGGAGGTTTTGGCTTGACTACTCAGCCAAGATCTGTACCCTATAGTTGTGACAGTGGGGAGTCTTACTGGGGATCTGGAGAGAAAAGGAAAAACCAGCCTCACTGGTTCTAGTGGTGAGGACTGGGCAATACATATAATTGGTTGGCAGTGGTGGGATATCCACACTGAGTTGGAGGCCAGGCATTTGAAACAAAGCAGCAGAGAGACTGAGATGCCTACAGGCGTTTGAAAGGGTATGTAAACAGTACAATGTTGATCAAAGGCTCTGGAGTGCGGTTCCGACAATTTCTTAAATTGTACTGCTGTTAAGAATTTGTCTGTTAGAATTTTAAGCTAACACCCTGAAACTTATAAAAAAGTTTCAGGAGCATAGATGTGAGACAGACGGACATGAGATAAGGCTGTAGTTTGTGTTGTGTGCACACACACACAGCTGGGCTTTAAGACAAGCATGATGGTCTAGTAGTCGGGTAGACACCCAGGACAGACAGACCATTGCAGCCAGGACTGGAGTGATATGGTTGCTTCTGGGAGGCTACTCTGCAGCAGTGAGACTGAAGGTGAGCTACAAGGTGAGAGTGTGTGCTGATGTTCCCTTGAACAGAGTGGACTGCCAGGCAGAGGTGAGTAGTAGTAGTAGGCTGACCAGTGAGGCTGCTGCTGAGGCAAGGCTGTCATACTTCCTGCAGAAGGGGGGGGAAGGTTTACAAAAGAGAAGTGTTGACAGACTCAGCCTCAAGAACTTTTATTTAAGGCCTGAGGCAGGTAGCTAGTGAGGCATCTGATTCTCAATGGGAGGGAGTCTACAAGGTGGTAACCATGGCAAGTGATGTTAACTACCTGGCAGAACTGCTAGGCTGGAGGCAAGGGCACAAATTGTACCATGTTAACATGATGAAACCTTACCATGATGGGGGGCCCTTGTGCTGAGTATTTTGCAGTGGATTTCAGGAGGAGTCTGAGGGAGATCTGGTGACTGAACTCCTCAGTGAGGCTTGGACTGACACCTCAGTGGAAGGGGTAGCAATGTCCCAGCAGCTATCTCCAAGCCAGGTTCGAGAAATCTGAGCAGTGTTACAGCAGTTTGGGGACGTGTTCACTGGGATACCCTGGTGCACTCATCAGGTGCAGCACTAGGTGGATACAGGACCGCAAAAGCCTATTAGGCAGGCCCCTTATAGGGTGCCTGAGAGAGTCAAACAGACTCTGAGGGTGGAGATACAGGTGATGTTGGAACTAGGGATAATTCAAGAGTCCAACAGTCCCTGGGCCTCCTTAGTGGTGCTGGTGCTGGTGCCAAAGAAGGATGGCAGCACCAGGTTCTGTGTAGACTACAGGAAATTAAATAGTCACAGAGTCAGATGCTTACCCCATGCCTAGGACAAATGAGGCCCTAGAGCAGCTGGATGGGGCTAAGTATCTTACCACTATTGATCTTACCAAAGATTACTGGCAGGTGACCTTGACTCCTAGTGCTAGAGAGAGGTCAGCCTTTGTGACTCCTTTTGGCTTGTATGAGTACGCAATGATGCTTTTTGGTATGAAAAATGCCCCAGCAACTTTCCAGAGGCTGGTAGATCATATCCTAGCAATAGCAGGACCCAGGAGGGTTTGCCCTTGCTTACCTAAATTAAATTGCCACCTACAGCTATTCCTGGCAAGAGCATCTTCAGCATGTCAGGGAGGTGCTGGGCAGACAACAGAGGTCAGGGTTGACCATTAGGCCTAGCAAATGTCAGGTGGGTATGGCAGAGGTCAGGCGAGAACCTGCCAAAGTGGAAGCCATTCAGGCATGCCCTGCACCTGTTACCAAAAACCAGGTGAGGGCATTCTTAGGGACAGCAAGATACTACAGAAAGTTTGTCCTCAGTTATAGTACCATGGCTGCTCCCCTCACAGACCTGACAAGGACGAACAGGCCAGATAAGGTAGTGTGGACCCCAGCATGTGAGCAGGCATTACAGAAGCTTAAAGAAGCTTTGGGTGGACCCCCTGTTTAAGCCAGTCTAGATTACAGCAAATAATTTATTGTGCAGGTAGATGCTTTGAACCATGGGGTGGGGGCTGTACTTAGTCAGATTTCTTCTGAGGGAGAAGAGCACCCAGTGGTTTGTCTCAGTCATAGGCTTCAACCCAGGGAGGAGTGCTATGCAGCTCTAGAAAAGGAATGACTAGCCACAGTGTGGCTACTGCAGAAACTTCAGCCTTATCTGTATGGAAGAAAAATCACTGAGCCAGCCAGCAAAATGCCAGGTTGCTAAGATGAAGCCTAGGGTTGCAAGCATATGCTATGTCAGTGTAGCACCACAGTGGGGTTAGCAATGCCAACGCAGATGGGTTCTCAAGACAGGGAATGGAGAAAGGTTACTCAGCTAGACCTAACCCTCTCAAGCAACATTTCTCAAGAGTCACTTGAAAAACTAGCTCGAGTTCTCCGGTGGGGAGGGGGGTGTGTGAAGTTATGTGAAGGCTGCCAGCCTAGCTAGATAGAATTTTGTAGATAATTCGGTGTCATTGTAAATATGAATATAATCCACAGGCTTGTTCTCTTAAATGTAGGAAAACTGTGCTAAATGTTGAACTTCAAAAATGTAACCTCAGTGCACTCTGCTGGAAGAAAGCTGATAAGTCAAGCATTGTACGACTGTTGGATCTCAAAGCTCAGAAACATAATGTCTGGACTGAGGAATCCCTTCTATAGTTTTGAGACCAGAGTTAATTGCTAGATTTTACATATATAATGTCTTTTATGGCTGTAGTTTCCTGGGCAAGTGCAATATCAAAGAAATGTTAAAACTCTTGAGTTTCTGTTAGCCTAGGAACCAGAGAAGAATGATGTAATCTAAAATGAGTCAGCAGTGATGTATCATTTTTAAGACTTTCAGAAACAAAAACAGCAAAACAAACTAAATAAATAAAATGCTGACAGGCAGAGTTTCACAGGCACAAATCACTCAGGTGATGATAAACCAAAGGTGTATTTAACAATAAAAATACACAAGAAAAACAAATAAAACATGAGTGCTTTCATTAAACAAGCGTTAACTTCATCAGACACCATTAAAATGTAAGACAACCATTTATATTTATATAAAAAATACTCTGATTGGGTAAGCAAAGAGAGTCAGCTAGCTAAGCAACACTGAGATAGAACATTAATTAACCCCTTGATGATTATATTACAGTTAAAACTGTTACATCTTAAATACTAAAACGTATGATTAATTTACTTGATTAAATTATGTAATTAACTAGTAATTTATCTTTTAATCACAAGTTTTAGTTGTATTTAAGATGTAACAGTTTTAACTGTAATACAATCATCAAGGGGTTAATTAATGTTCTCAGTGTTGCTTGGCTTGCTGCCTCTCTTTGCTTACCCAGAGTGTTTTTATATATGTATATAAATGGTTACCTTACATTTTAATGGTGTCTGATGAAGTTAACACTTGTTTAACAAAAGCGCTCACATTTTATTTGTTTTTATTGTGGATTTTTATCATTAAATACACCTTTGGTTTGTCATCACCTGAGTGATTTGTGCCTGTGAAACTCTGCCTGCTAGCATTTTTATTTATTTTTAAGACTTTCTCAGAGAGAGAGAATCAGAGCATTTTGCATTTGTGTTTGGAACTGACCACTCACCAGTACTCTATCTTTGCTCTACATGTAAGTTTATTTAGAACTGTGATTGCTTTTAGTTAAATAGGAATTTAGTCAGATTTAGTCTATCTGTTTTTATATTTATGTCAGACTATACTACAGTATTATTTTAAGCATTTTCCTGTGATTCCTGAACTTTTGACTAGCACTGTGTTGAATTGAGAAGATTTGTCTTGTGTTTTTATTATTTATTATTAAATATTTTTAAACCTTTCATTCGTGGCTGTTTTGTGTAGAGATAATTTAAGTTCTAGAGTACATTGCATGTATATTGTGATACTGTACAAAGCCACTCCAAATAAGCCTTGCTATTTGTCCCACTAACTAATTGAATAATAATATTGCACAGTAATAATTGGACACCCTTTGGTAAGGGCCTTTTTAGTAGCTGATTAGAGTTGTTGTTGGCAATGATTACTACCTTATAGCCTGGCATGAGGGGGCATAGCTGGAGAACCTGTGGCAGCCTTCCCCAGGAGTGTCTGTGTGTTTGTATATAAATCAAATCTCAAAGTGTGTGTGTGTCAGCTACTTGGGCAGGGACATGAAGCACTGGTTGGACAGAGAGGGCACTGGAGTTTTTGGCTTGACTACTCGGCTGAGATCTGTATCTTATAGCTGTGCCAGTGGAGACTCTTACTGGGGATCTGGAGAGAAAGGGAGAAACCTGTGAACTCTGTGTGCTCTTAAGGGAAATTGTACTTTACTCTGTGTGTGTATTTGTTATCCTTCCCAGTGTGGACGTCCCTCACTGGTGCTAGTGGTGAGGATTGAGGCTGCTTGATTACTGGGCCAGTGCACGGGCATCACAGGTTGTTCCCAAACTTAGGGCACCTATAAAAAGAAAAATAAACAGAGATCCTGTACAGGTATTAGAGATATTTCCAAAATTTTATGACAATTTTTATAAAACAGTGAAGTGGGGAAATAAAGAAAAACACAAATGGAAATGTTTATGGAAGGCTTAAATATGCCAAGGTTAGAGGTAGGTAAAGATCAATAATTAACAGTTAAGACAGGAGGAGATGAGATAAAATGGTGATTTATAACCAATATGCAGGAAAGTCTCCAGGAATAGATGGTATTCCTGTGGAAGTTTGGACGTTAGGAGGGAAGAAAGTGATAAAAAATGGAAGGTTTTGTTTAGCAGTATTTTAAAAGGAGGGGAGATGCCAGCATCCTGGAAAAAAGCTGTGGTGACTATAAATCCTTAAAACAGGAAAGACCCATCTGATCCAGCTTCATATAGGCCTATCTCAATTCTAAACCATGATTATAAAGTGTTTATATCTCTAATGGCTGCAAGAATTGGAAAGGTGATGCCAGAATTGATAGATATAGACCAATGTAGTTTTGAGGAGGGAAAGCAAACATTTGACAACATTAACAGAACAGTGATGATACAGAGGGAAGCAGAGTGTAAAAAATGCTGCTGTTATTTGAGGGTCTTGATGCAGAGAAAGCATTTGACAAAGTAAGCTGGGATTTTATGAGTAGGGCAATGGAAGCACTGGCATTTCCTGATATATTAATAAGGTTAATTAGAAGGATATACAATGGATTGGAGGCAAAAATTCAAAGTGGAAGGGTTCCTGCCTGATAAGCTGTGTCTGGATAGAAGAATTAGGAAAGGGGTGTCCCCTTTCCCCTTTGATACTTTCTTTATAGTTAGAACCACTAGCAAAGAGAATAAGGGGCTCAGAATTTCAAGGATATAATTGACATTGTGTTCAAGAAAAGTCATCTTTAATTGCAGATGATATTATTTTGTACCTGATGGAACCAGAAAAGAATATCTCAGTGTTGTGGAATAGTTTGAGAATAGTCAAAATGGGGCTGGAATTTACTGGAAGAAGCTGGCAAAGGGACCAAAGTACTGGGAACAACTAATTAGAGAAGGAAATGTAATAGAATGGGAAGAGTTCAATAAGACATTAGGATTCAAGGCTAGCGATTGCCTTCACTATGAGTGATTGATATTAGAGTATAGACAAACAAAAATGGATAGCAGGCTCCTAAAATGAAAGACCTGCACTGGTTGAGTTTTTAACTGAATCTAGAATGGAAGCTGCTGTTGAATAATGGATAATTTAGCAGGCCAGATAAAATATTGCACTATAAATTTAGAAATCAATCTTAAGAGGTCAGAAAAGATTGGGAAGAGAGATTAGGAATGCAATTCACAAAGAAACAATGGAAGGACATATGTATGTGGCTATTAAATAAACAACAAAGTCTATTAAGATTTAAGATTTTTGCCTGGAAGTGTTTGCATAAATACCTTTATACCCAAAGCACACCCTAAAGAATTTTTCCTCAGTTAGATGGCAAATGCTGGAGGTGTGATGGGAAAAAAAGAGGTAAGTAGGAATATATGCTTTTGGTGTGTAATGAGTTGGCAGAATTTAAAAATTCCCACGGGTACTCTGTTTGGAATACTGGGGAAGCAAATGAGTGTAACTGAGGAAATTATTTTTTGAGTTGGGATACACGATCTGAATTGCCCAGACATGGCAAGGCCTTGCTAAGTCTAATTCTGCTGGCTGCCAAAAAAGCAATTTGTAGAAATTGGAAATAAAAATGTAAGCCAACTATAACTGAAGTAGTAAATATAGTAACAGATAACAAAACAGGTAGTGGGATATTTAGAAAAGGTTAGCAGTGAATTACATGGAAAAAAAAGGAAATTGTGGAATAACACATGCAGAAAAATGTTTTGGAGGAGGAATGCCATTTAATTAATTGCCGCTGAGTACGCCTCCAGGTGTTTCTGCAGTTACCTCCTACTGCACCTCAAGGGATTAAATATCGCTTGTTCATATTAGCAGTAATAATTCCAAAACTATGCTACATACAAGACATTAGAATATTTTATATTGAAGCATACACAATGGCAAACACAACTGTACTGATATATGACCTGTGTCAGTGAGTATTTGTTAGAACTGTAAGGTAATAATTTCATATTTTTAAAGGCTCAGGCCATACCCACTAGAAGTTATAGGTACACACTCAAAAGGGCTGTACTGGAGGGAATGAGTTAAGAGAAAACAGGAATTGAATAATTTATGTAATGTTGCTTAGTTCATGCATCACTTATATTGTTATACATCCTATAATGTTTGCAAAGTCAGACTTGTTAATATGGTTTGATTAGTTTTATATAATGTAAGCTTGCCTATGTCACAAGTGATAATTCAATAAAGGTATTAAAAATATTTAGAAAAACATTTCCTGACCAGTATAGTTACATTTTTACTACAATCTAATTTGTTGGAAACAGTAACTCTAAGATTCTTAAATGTTAAGCAAGGTGAAGTAATGACACCAAACACCAAATACTGAGCAACATCAAATAAGACTTCATCAGACAAACAGTCTATTTAATCACATAAATTGGCAATTAAGTTAATTAATATAATCATAAAACTGATTAGTGTATAGGTTTATGTATTTATTTCCATTTTATTCTATCCTTGCACCAAACCAATATTGTAGTCTGACAAACTATTCAATGGATTTATGAATAAATAACAGGTGAATTATATCCTGTCAGAAGGATCTGCCAATGTGTCTCCCTATGGAGCATTTTCATATGAGTTGTCTCTTGGTCTTGCCCAGAAAGCCTGACAAGACAGGCACAAGGCCAAGACCAATCCTCCTGTTTCTACTTTCCACATACACAGTCTCTTTGTTAATTATATGCTTACACTGAGAACAGTGTCCACATCTAAATGTACCCTTGTGTTTCCAGTTTGATATTGTTTAGGCCCTATCTCTAAAATTCTCTTAATATTGTAACCCTTTTATAAACAGTTTTAAGGGTTATAGTTTTAAATACATCCAAATCGGTCAACTCTCTGTGATGAAAAGTAATTCTTGTCCTACACAATTAGATGTACTCATGTCCTGTTGTATATAAAATAGGCTTGAATCTTGTGGTTAGCACCTCCTGTTTAACTAGATTAATCATATCCATAAACATGACGGTTAACTTATCACATTCTTCATTAAACTAACCATCTGTCCTTTAATAATACCTTTTTCTGGTACTCAGGGTGGGAACTGGAGAAGTGCAAATAACTGTTAGAAAAAGATGGCTTTGAAGAAAAGCCAGCTGCCACCTTACTGATAAGTAATGGACTGTTTCTTCAAAGGTCTCATGGGTGAACTTTAAAAACTGGTTGTACTACCTATGTAAGTAAAAATGAATGATCTCTGGGGGCCTACAGATGTCATCCAGGAATCTGGTGTAATGATTCCAGTACTTCACAAACCTACTATTGTTGATAAACTTCTTCTCCCAGGTGGCCATGACGATGTCTGCATATGTTATGGACACCCCAGTGATTTGTCTAAAGTACTCACCCCATAACTTATATAGTTGTTTCTAAGACCAACTCAACTAAGGTCATAATCATCTAAGACCAACTCAACTAAGGTCATAATCATGTTCACCTCATTTGCTGTAATCCATTACATTCCCACAGGGCCTCTTACCCACCTCTGTGGGAATAACCAAGAACAAATCTCATCAATTGTTATAAAGTTATATAACTTATTAGTAATACTTTGCCAAGAGTCCTTAACTAAATAAGGCTCTCTGCCCCACACCTGTTTAAGTTTCCAATCAAGAAATTTAGCAATTGAATGGGTCTTAGACCCTTGAGCAGCCACAAGAGGTCCTCCATACACTTGTGTATTTTAGGTACACCAAAAATGGTAGGTACCTTAGGATGGTTATTTTCCAAGAAAGGTGAAGTAATGTCATTATTTATTGCCCATAAGAAACCTATATTAGTTGATCCCATACGAATTACATTGAATTTCTTGATAATGAATAATACCTATTTTGTATTATTCCATTTTAAAAACTTATCCATGTACTCTTGTAACACCATCTGATCATCTAATGGTGATACAATGCAGGCCATCTTGGATTCACTGGCAGATTTCAAGACCCAGGACTTATGACATATAGGCATTGATAACAAATACATAAAACAGGAAAGAACCCAATACTGATTCCTTAGGGACATCATTGATCACCTCAGACAGATCAGCGTTCACATTCTTTTAGGTTACTACAGATTTTCTAATCAGTAGCCAGTAAGTAATCCAATGAACAAAGTATGGATTTTGCTTCTTGATAATGAATGCTTTAATAACTGCATTGTGTAGCACTGAGTCAAAAGCCCTCTCTAAATCCAGGAATATAATGGACACAGATTTTTCCATCAGTTGCAGTAACCACATCTCAATTAAAGGTCACTAAAATTGTGACACGCAGTCTTCTCTGTATGTGAAACCATATTGATTGATATTATCATAGATAAAACCATATTGATTGATATTATCATAAGGTAACATGTCAGTTATTAGCATACTTCTGTCCAGCATTCTCCCATAGCAGTTATGTAATCTAGTAAGGTTAATAGTTGTATAGTTTTCAGGTTCAGAAGTGATCCTACAGTACTGGACAAGTAAAATTATAGCCTGCCTCAAAATGCTGATGAAGTAGAAGGTACTCTAGTTATAACTGCTGAAACAATGCTACTAATAGAAAACAAATCTGATCCTTCACTTTTGTCAAGAAAAATGTTTAAGTTGTGTGGACTAAGTACAGTATATTTGTTGTTATTTAATACCTGAGCAACATAGTCAGAATGGATTTGTGGATAAGGTCCATGCACAGCCATATATCTAGATCAGTTACAAGAAGACAGTATACTAAAAATTATTTCAAGAAAGATTTTGCAAATAGGTCAACCACTTCCTTGGTATCTTTACATAATCTATTCCACATCAATAAAGCAACAGTGTTTGTGTTGTCACCGTTTATTCTCTCACACTCTTTTAGAATGCTTTCATATTATTTTTAACATTTATTACCAGAGTATGCTCATGCTTTCTTTTGTCATACCTGAACACTTTATAAATTTATTATAAGATTATTTGTTTTTTAATAACCTTATTTCTGTGTGACAATCCCACAACTCCTTCCAGCATCTCTTTTTAATTCCAGGTAGGCACAAAGGCCTTTTGTTCCGCCATGGAGGGCCAGTCACACTATTTCTGTCTATCCTTTTCTTTTTTGGTACATATGTACTTATCAGGTCATTGAACATAAAATAAAAGGTGTTCTGATTGGTCTCTGCACTGTTATTCACAAATTTTCCTTCCCATTCCCAATGACTCATTTCAGACCTAATGCAATTAGAGTTCACATAATAAAACATCCTCACAGTGTATTACTTATCAATTTTGTATGAACATATTATTATGAAAAACAATATACCCTGATGACTAGAGTTCCTTAAAGGGGTAGGGGGTCCTTTAGATCAGCCAATTGTATAGTTTGTTTTATTACAAATGTTCTGGTCCTGTTCAGCTTGGCCACTACAATATTTTACTCTGATAGGATGTTTAACGCCTATAGAATGGAATTGTAATTGCTATATCCAAGGTTACTATGGCTAGTCTGCACACAGGGTATGAATGGGACCCCCCCCCCCAGTTTATTTATGCACCACATCACTATGGCATTGCCTGTAATCACTTGTAATGGCCCAGGTGACCATAGATATTTGAGAAAGAAGAGAACATTTATGAATGCCAACCTCTATTTTATATTCATGTGGTCTATCCTTTTTGTTCCAGAGATTCTGCCCTTATACTCACATTGACACTGCTACCCGAGCAAAGTGTAAGGGATTTGTAGTTGCAGACTGTGTTGGTGCTGGAAGGGTAAATGGGACACCTAGATTCAGATAAAACTGGTCTCTCTACCAAAGCAGTTCCCTTTTAACAAATTCCAAAACTGGAATATGGAAAGACGATGTTGATGTTGGGACCATATAGATTTTAGTTACCACTGCATCTTTCTCAAGTGGAATGTGAGTAAAGGCATGATAAGAATCATGGATGCCATGCTTCTCAAAGTCTGGAGAAATTAGCCTTGCTGAAGTTTCGGACTGAGTAAAAAAACTTTGGGAGGTGAAAAAGAAGTTTGATCTGGTGGATGAGGCATTATCCTCTGAAATGGAGGAAGGGGCTCCCACTGCCATCTGTACCCCTGATGGATCATTCTAAGAACCCAATTGTCTGAAATCATCTGTTGTCAAAGAAACAACTGGAGAGCCAGATTTTTGTTGGTGATTTAAAGGTTTGCCATGATGTGTGTAGCAGTGGAGGTTACTGTTGACAGATAGTCATTCATGCTTATTGTACTGACTTTGTTTTTGGTAAGCTCCATCTTTCTTTCTAGAGTCTTCTTGCCATTGTTGTTTTTTTTCTTTTCTTTTTTTTTTTGAATATCTGCGTGCCAGAAGTTTGCTGTGTCTGCTAAAAAGTTGCAGAAGTAGGTGAAAAACTTTTAAGAAACTTTGAGAAGAAAATTTGAAAAATCTGAGTCTCCACTTGAACCGGTTTTCCCTCTCTCATCTCACTTTTTCAAGATCTCATCAGCAAATGGTTGGAAAACATCCTGCACAGGCACCAGAATCATAGGGTGAGGGGTATAAGAACCCCCGCCACACACTTTCAACAGTTGTCCAATGACCCTTCAAATTGCCACACGAGAAGCAATTACACAGGATCATTTGCATTGGCATTTCTGAGGTAACCATGATCTCAGGCAGATCTGACTAATATATCATCTTTTACAGCTGCCTGAACTTGTGGTTACCATGGAAATGGCTATGTGAGTGCTTCTGAGGCATACCAAGCAACTTTTTTCATCAACAATTTTGGATAAAGCCAGAAATAACATGAGAATGAAGGCTCAAAGCTAGGGACAATTTTTAGCTATTACTCATTCATTTAAAATTTTAGCAGAACAGTTTTTGTATCAACATGCATCTTCTGTATAATGGAAGTATGAAACTTTAATGTATGGTATTAGTGACTGACTGTAATCCTCTGCATACTTAAGTTCATAGGTTCATATGTGTGTACTAGGCTAATGGCCCTGGAGCCTTTAAAGCCTAGCCCATAGGATTACCCTGGCATTGTGCCACCCAACCTTAGTTCCCAGTTCTTCTGTCAAGTAGAGCCACTGGAGTGATACCCGGGGTGAATTTTCTATTTCCCATCCACTCTTCAAGATACCTCTTGAATAGGGCCAGTGAGGCAGTCTGCTTGACATGTATGGGAAGTCTATTCTATAGCATGGGCAGTCTCTGGGTTATGAACCTGTCCCTCCAGCTTGTTCTGTTGATTGTGGTAATGAGGTTGAGGTCTCTGGAGCATGTAGTGTGGAGGGATTGGGATTTCTTTAGATGTAGCATATTTAACAGAGCTGAGTCAGACATGGCTTTGTAAGTCAAGCAGAGACTGCCTCTAAGTAGGCGATATGAGACAGATAATAGTTGGAGTTTTCTGAGTCTGTTCATATAGGGCAAGTGTTTGAGGTCTAAGATCCTTTTTGTAAGGTATTTTTGTGGCCTCTGCAGTTGTTGTAGGTGTCTAGTGAGGTACATGCCAAATGGGGTATTGTACTCGATAACTGGCCTAATGAGGAAAGAGTAGAGGGTGATAATGACCTCTTTCTTCCTGGATGCAAAACCTTTAGTAATGAGATGTGCCACATAGAAGGACTTTCTGACCACAGTGGCAATGTGGTGGTCAAAAGTGAGGTTGCTGTCAACCTGTGTTCCCAGATCTCTTATGACTCCTGTGTTCAGTGGACTACCATTGATGTGGTAATTCATGGGAACTGGGTTTTTCCGAAAGGGGATGACGACACATTTTTTGGCATTGAGCTTAAGGCCATAGTTCTGACACCAGTCAATGGTCTCAGTGAGGCCTTTCTGTAGGATAGCAGCATCACTTAGGGAGTTAATTATGGCTCCCAACTTGCAATCGTCTGCGAACTTTGTCAGCCACAGTCCCTTTGTGTTGGCCTGAACTTCGGAGAAGTAGATACTAAACAGGAGAGGACCCAGGACCAAACCCTGTGGGCTCCACTCATGACTGGTCAACAGTCTGTTGGAGTCAGCTACTTTCACACTGTGGGTTCTATCTGTGAGCCAGTATGCAACCCACCTAGTGATATAGGAGTTGATACCTAACTTAGTGAGCTTTTCTATGAATCACGAGTGGGGAATGGTATCAAAGGCCTTGGCCAGATCAAGGTAGGCTGTATGAACCACCTTGCCTTCATCCACACCTCTGGTGACTGACTCAAAGAAGTCGACCGGGTTGAGCAGGCATGATCTACCCTTCACAAAATCAAACTGTGTGGGATCCAGAGTTTGGAGGGTCCCTATATCTTTGTTTATTAGGTTCATTATGATGCGTTCCATAGCTTTGCATATCAGACTTGTCAGGCTAAAGGGGCAATATTTCCCAGGGTCTGTAGTCGCTCGTCCTTTGTGGAGAGGGATGACTGTAGCAGTGTGCCATTAGGTAAGGACAAAGCTTGAGGTAAGGCTGTGATTGAACAGGGCACACAGGTGAGGTGCCAGTTCACTCTGTAGTTCATGTAGAACACAGCCAGGGATATTGTTAGGTTCCATAGAAGCTGTATTCTTGGCCTTGGACAGTGCTGTTTTAACCTGTGCAGCAGTAATACTGGGTGCCTGACAATCTACTGGTATTGTGATTGGTCCTTTGGTGGGGTGAGAGGGGTAAAGTTGGCACTGAATCTGTTGGCCAGTATATCAGCAATATCTATTGGCTCGGTATAGAAGGTGCCATTGTGCAACAGCTTCGAGCAAATCTGGGTATTGCCATGGAGATTCTTTACATAACTATAGAAGGCCTTTTTGGTTGTCTTTAGCATGCTGCAATTCTGTTTTCATAGCTAGCTTTAGAGGATTTGATGAGGGATCTCAACTTTTTGTTGAGGCTGATAAGGGCGTTTTTCCAGTCTTGGGACTTCACCTTATTTCTCATCAGTTTCCTCCTTCTGTTGTAGAGTTTGTTTCTGGCAGGGGACCACCAAAATGGCTTCCTTTTTTTGGAGGAGAGTGTCTTGGTTCGATTGGGTATGGCGAGATCCATGCATTTGTGTACGTGTTTGTACAGTGCATTGCTGTATGATTTGGCAGTCATGCGACTATTCTCCATTTGCATGGGTGCCGTGAAGTTAGCCACCTCTGTTTTTAGGAGCACAGAGTTAGCCTTGGAAAAGTTTTTCATGGTGGTTACCTTTGCAGGGGTGGGGGTGGGAGGGATGTGGATTTCCAAGGTGATTAGTTTGTGGTACTTCTCAACTTTTGCTTAAGAATCCTGGACAAAATCAAATATAATGTGGGGATAAAGGGCCCAAATCATGGGCATATTTTAAAAATTGCTCTTATAAACTTAGAAAGCTGATAGAATAACAGATTTTGCATTAGCATGCATTTTCTGAAGGATGTAGTGTCTCAGATTCAAATGTTTCATTCTTTAGTGAGCAAAGTCCTCAATGGTTTGCCAGAAAACTACAGGTTTTATAAAGAAAAGACAAAAAATATAAGGCAATAATCTGGACAGTCTGAGTGATTTACCATAAAATCAAATATTTTATGAGGGACAGGGCAAAAATATGAGGCAAAATCAAGGATGTTCTGCACTGATTGATTGATGTTTGTTTACCAGGTAAGTGGGCTGGTCTATTGACCCTTTTCAGATGCAACTCAGGATCAATAGCAGTAAAGACAACACTTTACAAAAGTACAGTAAGATATTATATTCATAGTCACGTGTCTTACCATTGAGAGGTATGTTCTTCAAGTAAAGTTTCATTTCTATAAGTTAGTGAAGACCTGTGTGTTTATTGCCTTTCACCCACTAAGTCAGGATAGGTGTTTTCTGTCCTGTTTAATAGCCTGTTTTACTCAGAAGTTTCCATGAAGGTACATTTCATTGATACTAGACTGACTTACAATGTGGCAATCATTTTGTTGTATTTAATTATTCATTAATTCTCCTACACCCACTTTATGCTGTTCATGATCATTACGGGTGCAGGCAGATATTTCCTGACAAGCTATGGGAGTTAGCCATAAAATCAGTTCAGATTTATAGATTCATAGATATTCCAAAGCCAGTGAGTCTTATAACCATTCATGCCCTGCTAGTACCCTCCGTCAAGCAGCTCTTCCTTAATCCAGGAGGACCATACCAGTAAAACCCGAAGTAAATATTTGGATACCCAATGAGTAATTTATGTTTAAAGTAAGATAGTGAAATGTAGGGGAAGTTTATTCCAAAGGTATGGGACATGCTGTCTTATAAACATGCCTGTCCAATGCACTGTATTATCTATTGGAGAATATTTAGGTTCCTGATTCTAATATTGGTGGAGATATTAGAAGTGGAGTAACAGGAGATCCAGTATAACTGGGTCTCTAATGATGCAGTAAGAAAGACAGATCTCACCTCAAAAGTCTGTAAGACACTGAATGAAGGGAGAGAGTTTCCGGCCTCTCTTTTAGTATTTAAGGGGCTTTAGGCCAGCAACTTTATTGGTTAGTAGCTTTTGGAGTCTTTCTAATTGTTTGATATGTTTAGTGAGATACATCCCAAAGTAGGGTACTTAATAATTGGCCTGATCAATGATGACTTTAAGGAAGTGATTACCTCATTAGGCTGTGCAATTAGGTGAGATAAATAAAAGGATTTCCTGACAACTGTTGTCACATTGTCAAAAGAGAGGGAACTACTGGCCCAAGTTTCTTGGTCCCTTACAAAATTTTAATTTTGTAGTAATATGTAGGCTATACAGTATGATGAGGAGAGGGTTGTCTATCAAAACTAACACTACACTTTTTAGCATTTAGTTTGAGCTCATTTTTAGTACACCAAGGATTTACTAGGGAGAGATCATTCAGGAGAATGTGGGTATCATAGGGTGACTTAACAGCAGCTTCCAGTTTGCAGTCATCTGTAAACATTGTTAAATCAGAGGTCTTGGCTCTCCACTTGGAGATCTGAGAAGTAAATACCAAAAAGGAGAGGTCCTTGCAAGGAGTGAGGCATCTCAGCTTGCACTGTGTGGGTTCTGTCTTTCAGATAGTTTGCAATCCATCTTGCCACATGTGGGTTGATTTTTAAAGCAATTAGATTTTGTATGATACCAGCATTGGGAATGGTATTGAAGACCTTTGCCAGGTCAAGATACACCATGTGCACTGCATGGCTATAATCTCTACAGCCTCTGTAACTCTTTTAACTCTATTATGCAATCAGGTATATCATATGTAGTAGCAGTAAATACAAATACACACAAAAAGATTGTTGTATACCAGAATGTGGACAAAACCAAGCATATTGCATGCATTTTTTTCTTATCCAGGTGCTGTTGTGTTATAAAATGTTTTATGGAGCATAACAAACCTTGTTGATAAGCAGGGAGATTTACTTAAATGGGGCAGTCCCTGGTAGTACTAAATATTATGACTCTGGCCTTTGGTGAAATTAAACCTTTGGAAAAAGGATTTCATAGGCTTCCTGCTGTCCATGCCCCCCCCCCCCCAACTCAGCATGGCCTGTACTTTCCCCCATCCTGACCTTGCCATGCCATTTCAATCAC
Source organism: Protopterus annectens (assembly GCF_019279795.1). NCBI lineage: Eukaryota > Metazoa > Chordata > Ceratodontiformes > Protopteridae > Protopterus > Protopterus annectens. Next base: position 254,217,747 of record NC_056745.1, on the reverse strand, counting down.
TTTTTTCTTGTTTTCTCATACTTTGTTTTACACCTCAATTTCTTCCAGCATTGTTTGAATATATTCTAACTGTACATGATTACAAGCCATTAGATTCTAGATGCTCTGCAGTGCATTTTAGACCTTTTTTTTAAACCTTTTGAGACAAAGACAGCCTGAAAAAAAAATCATGGCTAAAGAAAGAAATGTGTTCTTATTCTTCATTTTCTTCCTGCATCAGTCCATAAATGGCCAAGATTGCAGTGTAATAACTGTGAAGGGGATAATAAAATTAAGCTGATAGTCTAGAGGCTGCTTGGGCCTCAGAAGCAATGGGATTCTTGATGCGGTGAGGTACATTTTAGAAATTTTTCCCAAGCCTTTTGTCACAATTATGGGCAGGTCAAAAATCATGACTAACTAAAGAAAATCAGTCTTAGTTTTTCTTTCATGAAGAAATAAACTGTGCCCAAGACATAATGATCAAACTTAACAAAAAAGTAGTTTCCAATAAAATAAGAAAATAAATGATTACAAAAATACACGAGTCTTATCTTAAAATAATGTCTATCTCTTCAAAAGAAAACAAGTCACTTTCTGTGTATCTTTATGATGTTAGATTGGGATGAAAGTGAGTGAATAAATGGCCTCAGTCATATATATATATATATATATATATATATATATATATATATATATATATATATATATATATATATATATGAATATATATATATATATATATATATATATATATATATATATGAATATATATATATATATATGCTACCATCTGTATATTCATCTAACAACCAAGATATATTAACATATTTTAACCTGTAGATCACAGGTGTATATTCAAAATATGTCAACTTACCCCTGCCTCCCAAAGTTAGCCACCTGTATATGCTTTTTTTTTAAACATCTTTATTAAATAATCACTTAATACACAACCAAACATATAGTAACAGAAAAGAGAACAAGCTATTTTAACATTTTTTTTCCATTTAAGTACAATATGCATCACATAACTTTTCTTTGCTACTATCATCAGCCCAACATTATAAAAATTGCTGAATTCCTGCCTTCCCTTAGATCTCACCCCCCCTCCTCCTGAACATTATTATGTATGTATTGTTGCCATGCTTTCCATTTACTCCATGTAATTTTTCCCTTCCAATTTCTAAAGATCCATCTTCCAGTTCTTTTATAGGTTCATAGGTAGGTACTAGGCTGTTTGCCTGAGGGCATTTATAAGCCTAGCCAGAGTGTATTGGCTTTCGCCACCCCATTGATTAATTAATTGATCCTCTGTCAAGCAGAGCCAATGAAGTGATCCCAGGGGTGTATTTTCTGTTACCCATCCACTCGTCAAGGTTTCTCTTGAAGAGTGTTAGTGAGGGGCTCTGCCTAATGTTTGGAATTTTGTTCCAAAGCATGGGGAGTCTCTGTGACAGGAATCTATCCCTCTAGCATGTTCTATTTATTGTTGTGGTGTGGTTTAGCTCACTAGAGCGCATGGCTAGCAGTGACTTGGATTTCTTTAGGTGGAGCATGTCCATCAATTCTGAGTTGGACATGGCTTTGTAAGTCAGGCAGAGATCATCTCTGAGTAAGCAATATGCCACTGAGTACAGCCAGAATTTTTTCAGTCAGGCTGCATAGGACATATGTTTGAGGCCAGTAATCCTCTTGGTGAGGTACTTTTGTGGTCTCTCCAGTTGTTGGAAATGTCTTGTGAGGTACACCCCAAATGGGATGTATCTCACAAGACACTTGTGAGGTACATCCCAAATGGGGCATTGTACTCTATGATGGGTCTGATGAGTGACGAGTAGAGGAGCACTATAACCTCTTTATTTCTAGATGTGAACCCTTTAGTAATTAGATGGACCACATAGAATGATTTCTTAACTACTTTGGCAATATGATTGTCAAAGGAGGGATTACTATCTACCTGGGTCCCCAGATCTCTTATTACCTCTTCTGTATTAAGGGGGCTGCCGTCTATGTGGTAATTCATGGGTGTTTTGTTTTTCCCAAATGGGATGACTATGCATTTTTTGGCATTTAGCTTGATGCCATGACTTTGGCACCAGGTGTCTGTCTCAGTAAGGCCCTTTTGGTTTATCTCTTTTATAACATTCAATGTCTCAAATACAGTTGGTGTAGACGTTGATTTCCATTTTCCAGTAATTGCTTTTTTGGCAGCCAACAAAATTATACTTAATAAGACCTTACAATATCTAGTCAATTCAGATCCTGTATCCCAGCTCAGAAGAATTATTTTCTTACTTACACCATTTGCTCACACATTTCTGATGGAGTACTCTGTAGAAAATTTGTAAAACATGCCAACTCATTTCACTCCCAAAACATGTCTCCACTTACCTCGTTCTTTTCCATTACACCTCCAAAATGTATTATCTACCTAAGTATAATTTCTTTAAAGTTTGCTTAGGGTATAAAAATACCTATGCAAATACTTCCAAACAAAGATCCTAAACCTTCCAGACTTGGTTGCATACTTGGGAGCCATACATATGTCTGACCATTGTTTTCTTGTAAATTGCTTTTCCAATATTTCCTAACCTCCTTTGACTGATTCTTATAGTTATCATGCAATATTTTATATGCCATAGTAATTATCCCTTTATCCCTTTTTTAACAGCTGCTTCTGATCTAGATTCAACTAAGAACTTTACATGGCAGGTCTTTCAGTTAAAATTCCCCAATCCCTTTCTCTCTCCCCCTGCACTCTAAGATCAAACTCTGGTAGAGAAATCAATCTCCAGCCTCCAATTTAATTTTTTTCTTTGCCTCATTCCACTCTATTACCTTTTCTGCTTGAGTTACTTGCTCCCAATATCTTGGTTCCTATGCCAGGTTTCTCCAGTAAATTCCAACCACCTCTTGCCAATTTTCTGTATCCCATCTTGCAGTCATCCCTATTGTCAAAATCTCCATTTTCCATCCTATGATTGGTGTAGATCTTAGAATATTTCTACTACTTTATGAATATAATATTCTATATGGTTGTTATTATTCTCCTTAATGGTGTGCATCCCTTGCTTCATCATCATCCCTTTCCACTTTGAATTATAACCTTCTGCTTGTGTTATGTATATGAGACTTAGCTGTATAGCTCTAAAATATCCCTTCAAATCAGGTAAACCTAAACCACTTTGTTCTATTGGAAGCATCGGTTTATCCCACTTAACTCTTACCTTCTTTCCCTCACAGATAAATTCTTTCAATTCTTTATTAATTAATTTCCACAACTTCACCCCAGGTTGATAAAAGTATGCCTGACCTGCATATAACATTAAAGGGAATAACAACATTTTCACTACTTGTATCTTACTATCCATATCCATAAATAAGAATTTCCAGTTTCTCAATTTCTATATTACATTTTATTTAATCTTTTCTCACATATCCTTAGCTGCCATAACAGAATCTGCCTTTATAATTCATATTCCTAAATACCTAATCTTATCATGCCCCATAAATATGGGTATTGCTGAACCAATTTGTACATAGTCACATAATTTATGGCTATAGCCTTTATTTTATCTTCATTAATTTTATTTGTCAAAAAGACTTGAAACTATCTCAAAATGTTCCACAAGACTGCAATGTTCTTTTCAGGATTTATCAGGTGCAAAATTATATCATCTACAAATAAAGTCAAAATTCTTGTTCCTATGAAATATAATGTCTATTTAGTCTATCCCAGTTATTGTACCTTGAGGAATAATATGTAAATTCTGAGTTCCTACTACTGAATTCACATCTTCCATACCGAATATTTCCATAAAATCCTTCAGAAATCTACCCTATTTTGTTATATTATCCCTTCTAGGTCCCCGATACATCCTCGCTATTGCAAATCATATTCCAGTCCTACCTATAAATAATATTCCCTGCTGAAAGTTGATTATTTCTCCCCAAATTTTCTTAAGCTCCTTAATAGCAGTTTTCAGTGGAATATAAAGACATGCCATTGTAATCCTCATCCCTTGCCAATAGCCTTTTACTACTATAAATCTACGATTTTTTTTTTACTTTTTTCCTCATCTATAACTACTGGAAACCCCTCTAGCAATTAGTATAATTATTCCCCTTTTTCTCCGACCCTGATATTCTGCTGAACATCCATTCTGAAATTCTCTCTTTGTCAAATTCACACACTCATTTCTTTTTAAATGTGTCTTCTGCAGCATTACTGTTTGCACTCTGCATTTCTTAATATAATTCAGTCCTCTTTCCTTTTTATCTATACTTGTAAGGCCATTCACATTCCAGGATAATATGGACAACATAGCCATCATGATAAAAAAGCTGTTGTTCCCACCTGTTACAGATAATAGTTTTTTTATGTGCATTTCCAGCTTTTGTATTACATACATATACTAAGCATTGGCAGGTTGATCTTTTGTGCAGTTGATTCTTCTCATCTCCATTTGAACCTCTGCCACATTTTCAAGACTATTTGTTTTAATGAAACCCCTCAAAAAAATACAAAACACCCCCATCCCTATTAACTTGGAATAAACATACAAACTATGTACATCTTCAAAACATGAAGTTTAACCCTTCAGAAGGCAACAATTGCTCTAAATTGATGGCTGTACCTACAGACATTATTTAACCTAAAATTAAGGTTACCCATACTAAAGCACATACTACAGCATGCACTCCCACATAAACTGATTGCTGTCTGTTCTATTATAATCTTTCTTCCCCTCCCAGATATGAAAACCAGATTTTGTGCTTTCAGAAAAAGATTAACTTTTAGCCTTAAGAAAAAGTACACTGGCTATCTTTAAATACACCTAAATCATACACTGTTCTATTACCTGCATTAATATCTTAAGGTTGCTAGGGAGGTTGTTACCCCTTAATTACATCTCATAATTTCAAATATATTTTTTCACTGATCTGCTTGCCATTGTAGCTTTTAATTTTGCATTTCCTTCAGCAAAGAATACTCAGAATTGCTCTTGCAGACAACTTGTCTCCATGGAATTGTACTTAGCAATGCATCTTTGCAAATCTCACTCAGAAAAGAATGCATAGCTGTCCTCAGCTGCAGATATCTTGACTCCACTGAACATTTGCCTGTGAAAAACAAATAAGCTAATATATTTTCAGTTGTACGAAGATTAGGATTTTCATAGCTTTCATTGTTTTGTCTTATTTTTAAAGCCTACATGCTTATAAAAACACATCTTTACACATTAAGCCAAGGGTAGTAATCTGGGCATCCACCTTTATAAAATAAGAGAAAATATCTTATTTCTACATAACATATAATCAGTGCACTTTTACACCCCACCCCACCCCGAAGCCCAACATATGGCCATTAAACTAGCTTTTGCCCAACCTTTTTTTAATCTTGTTATACTGCAAAACCTATATTCCTTAAAACTAAAATAGTGCTTATTTACTTTATTATCTTTACATACAACAGTCACTGAAAAGACTCCCCTCCTAAATTTAAGATAGCCCTGACTACACACTACACAAAACTGTTTTACTGTATATAACATGCAGTTTATATCATGAAATGTTTTATATAAATACTAATAAGAATAAATATTGTTTAATTATAGTTAGTTTCTCCCTTTTAGTGTTCTAAACATTAAAGATATAGGTTCATACGTTCATAGGAGGTTACTAGGCTATTGACCAGAGGGTTGCTTTAAGCCTAGCCTATTACGCCAATAATATTTCAAGAGAAAAAGTCTAATCAATGCCTAAGATTATTATTAGTAATGACTGTACATATAAAACAGGGTATATGCTTTACAGTCCACCCTTAAGATTAACAATGTCAACAAAAGTTCAATGTTTTTCAGCAACTTTTTCTTGCAAAACCATATTTCACAAATTTGACAAGATGCTTTATATTGACCAATTTCAGAGTTGCTTGTCTTCTTCCTGTTCATCCCCATCTCCAAACAACAGGTTCTAGTTCAAGTTCAAGGCACTACTGATTCTTGTGTTCAACTCTTGTACTTTTTTCTGTCTCTCAAGCATTTTACTTTGGAACATTGGAAAGATTTCACTTGCAAAGTCTCCAAAGAACTTGGGACTCTGGAAAAAACTGAGGGAGTTTCCTGTTCATAGGGAAGGCAGAAATATGTGCTTGAGAAATGCCCCACTAATGAACTATGTCCAGAAACACATCCCTGTGAAGTGTACATTCATGGGGCTGTATCCTGGATCAACTGAGAGAATCTGCCACAAGACTGCAATCTGAAGGTATAGAGACTGCCTGCAGGATGACCTGTAGATTGATGGATTTTCCATGATTGAAGGGAAGTTAGCAAAGAAGGGAGGACCTTGTGCCTCCTAGTTTGTTGATGTACCACATGACTGTGGCATTGTCTGTAAAAATGTTTAAGGAACCCAGAACCCAGAATGCATGAAAAACTTGAAGGGCCAGAGTAAGAACCCACATTTCCTTGATGTTGATGTGATCCACCTTCTGCTGAGGGGATAAAAGGCCCTGTACCTTCGGGGTGCCTGAAATGTCCACCCACACCAGCTCTGATGCCTCTATGAAGAGCTCTTGAGATGACTGAAGTGGATGGAATGGAAAACCTGAATTGAGAGCAAGCTGCTGAATTCACCACTGAAATTCTAGTTTGAGACAAGGGAGCAGAGGAATGAGATGGTCCAGTGGGTGCAGGTGTTGAAGCCAGATGAATTGGAGTTACAACTGAAACATGAAATAATTTGTGAGAGACAAGAGACAAGACCTTGGTGGCAGGAAAAAATATCAGCAATGGAACAGTCTGGAACCGGCAGCCTAGGAAAACATAGTCCTGAGATGGCGTCAACATTGACTTTTGAAGGTTGACTGCAAACTCAAGGTTGAGCAATAGATGCTGGGTAGAATGAAGATTATACTCCAGCTTGGAATGGGATGGAGCCTGAAGCAAGAGGTCGTCCAGAAAAGGAAATATCTGAATGCTCTGAAGCCTGTAAAAGGTGACTACAGGGGCTAGAAATTTAATGAACACCATTGGGGCTGTGGAAAGCCAAAAGAGGAAAGCAGATAATTAAAAATGAGTGGAACAAACTGAGATACACAAATATTTCCTCTATAGAGGATGGATAGCGTGTAAAGGTAAGTATTCTTCAGGTGCAAGGTAACCAGAAAAGTCTGGTGGAGCAACAGAGGATAAAGGAATTGAAAGAGAGAGCATTCAGAAGAAAGGCACTGTGAGAAAGGTGTTCCGAAAAGAAAGCTCTAGGACAGGTCTCCAAGACCCCTCTCTTCTGGGGTCAAGAAACATCTTGGAAAATAAAACCCCTTCTCTGTCTACAGAACTGGCTGAATGGTACCATGGTCCAGCAGATGCTACAATACTCCTCGAAAATGAGGAAGCTGTTCTGCAAGAGGTTGGGGAATACTAGAAAAAGAGGAAAAGGTTTTCCAGGTCATAAAGTAACACTGCAGGATAATGGAAAGAACCCAGATGTCTGTGGCAGTCACCTGCCAGACTGGGAGAGAAAGAGAAAGCCCGAGGGACAAGGGAACTTTGCTGAGAGGAAGGGAGGGTAGATAGTCAGATGGCTGCAGATTTGTCAGGAAAGGACTTCCTCTAGGGCCTGGGGATTTGAGTAGGCTTATCAGAAAAAAAAACATACCTGGGAGCCTTCTTACCTTTGGAAGACTGTACAGGCAGCCTACACCAAAAAGCAGTATTATTGGGATAGTTCCTCTGAGACTTGGAAATAGGTGAGACAAAAATCTGCTTTAAATCTTTTATGACCTTACCTTGATCACGTAAGGTCTGGAAGAAGTCAGCAAGAAGAGTAACAAACAAATTCTTGTTATTCAAGGGAGCATCCAGAAATTTTGCTTTGAAATCATCTGGCAAGACCTGAAGGCCAAGCCAGGAGTAACATCTCATCACAGAGCCAGAGGTAGCAGCCCTGGAAGATGCATCTGCTGAATCATAGCTACATTTGACAGAGTGATGGGCAACCTGAGAAGTGGAACTGATCAAGGAAAGTTCTGAGGCCTCATCCTTGGAGTCAGGCGTATCAGAAACAATCTTCCCAATCTGGGAAAGAAGAGACAAGATGTATTGGTCATATGAGTCTGGTAATTGATGGCCCTGAAGGCGAAAGTAGCCAAAGTGTATACCTTTCTACCAATCATCTCCATGGATCTACTGTCCTTATCTAAAGAAAGGAAGGAGCATGAAAGAAGGCAACAACCTAGAATGCTTGTCAGAAGATACAGAAGGACCAGAAGGACTTGCAGACATCTGGCACCTTATAGAACTGGTCAGGTTTCTTAGGAGAAGGAAATTGAGAATCCAGTCTCAGGGAGGCAGCAGAAAAAGTATCCATCTCATCTAATCACACACTAGAGCATTAGCAGCAATAAGCTGTCACCACAAAAGAGCATTGGGAAGCTGTTAAACTCTTCATTTAAATGTTGTTTCTGGTGTCCAACTGATGTGTTCAACAGTCTGAATGATGTGTGTAACAGCTTCCCACCACTCTTCTGTGGTGGCTGCTCTCTATGCGACAACAGGAAATGTGTTACAGCACTACTGCACTTTTTTTCTCTAACTTTTGAATATATGGCTACTGGATCACATGTCATGCAGGTGCAATATTAGCTTCATGTGCATGTTTTTATGAAATTTCTGTGCAGTCAATCCAAATGTAACTCATATTTACACTATATACTTCTTGTATCATGGATATGCTTCTATTATAGAAGTAAGCCCAAAAACTGCCCTTTTAGACCACTAAGTGCCCCTTTTGCCTTCTGCCTCTGCAGCCTTCAGCAGCTTCCGGCACCCATGACTTCCTACTTATCTAAAGGATAATTCAGTATTTTAGCTTTATCTTTTTCTGGTAAATTCTTGAACATGTAATCATGCAAAACTTCTTATGAGTTTCAGTAGCAGTAACTCTTGGAAAGGCAGCAAGTAAGTCATAAGAACTCTTCAGATAATGTCTGGTGACACAAGAAACAGAAGCAGTAAGTCAAATTGTGGAAGATTTTTCCTCAGAAGAGTGAAATTCTGCTATAATATTTCTCATATTCTCAGCTAACACACAAAAAGTTTAACATGCGAGTTTGACAGTTAATTCCAAAATAAGTCTGGCAAAAGAATATATTTTTCCCAAATCTATCAAAGGTTTTTCCATCCTTATCAGAAGGAGAGGGATTAATATTTGCTAAATGTTTCACAACAGCAGTATTTGTCAAATAAATCACTGCAGGGTCAGATCTGGGATTTGAAAATAAAAAATTGTAAGACTGAGGAACTTTATAACTGAGGAACTTTATAAAATCTGTCTGCCTCCTTAGGGGCTAAACGTCGTGTGTCAGGCATGTTACAAGCTGTAGTAAAAACATCCTCCTTTGCTTGGAAATACATGAGGAACAGGTGTGATTTGTATAAATTTCAGTTGCAGCAAATCATAATATTTTTTAAAAGATACTGGAATATCATTATGTTCCCTGTGAAAAACACATGATTCATCCTAAATATGGTTTCAGGAAAATAAAATTCTTTTAATGGACTACCAGAAAAAAACACTCTCCTCAGAATATGAATCAATCACCTAAGGAGAGAAAACAGAAATTGTTCCCTCAAAGTCATTTCCCTGTTCAGTATACTGGAAATCTTCAGAAAAAAAAGAGTTCCAGAGTCACCCAAATTTGTAGCTTGCTGAAGGGGCAAAGACTCCGAAAACGTATTTCTGTTTGTGTCTGGAGGGAAGAAGAATCAAGGAACTATTAAGTTGTTCCCTGTTAAAGCCAAGAAGGAAGACTGAAGCCTGGGTAGCACTGTCAACAAAAGTAAGCAAAACAGGTTAGTATTAGCAAAGTCGTTCTCAATCTAAAAAACACAATGAAAAGCAAAGTATACATTTACTCCAGCTGCTAAGAAAATTTAATATAAATGTTCTCCACAAAAAGTACACTTATAACAAGTTTTAACACAAATGCGAAAAGAAGCACTTCGTGGTTTAAACTCATTGAAAAGTCAGTCCAACAAGCATCAAATGCCTACCTTAAAATAACTTATTTCATAGAAAAAAATGTAGGTTTCTGTCATAAAATGAAAATTTGGAAGTTTTATTCTCTGAAGGGAACTTATCTTCCCAGAAATGGTAGCTAATTGTCAATCCTCAATAGCTTGTAATAGGAGCGTTATTTGGCAACAGGAAAGGTCTAAAGGGTTTGGCACACAGACCTTTGATTTTCTGCAGCTTTGCTCAGGCTTCCTTCCCAGAACTCCTTTTTGTACACTGTAGACTGAGCCCTCCTCAGAAGACCAGATGAGAGTGAATCTGTCCCTCAGTAGCTGTAGAGAGTACCATGGGGTTGGTCAGAATCCAAGGGAAGGTCTGCCTAGTGGCCCAAGGCCAGGCATGGTCTGACAAATTTGGGCAGCCCGTAGGAGAGAGAGAGAGCATGGGCCTCATTAGTGGAGGGTCTCTGAAGCATGTCTCTCTGGGTCATCACATAAAGAATAGGCTTCTGTGTCCAGGGATTGATCTGAGTGTCAGGGCACAGAGCATTCTATGCCCTGCAGGGACACTCACCAGAAGACTTATGACCCCGGGCTGTGGCAAAGGGGTCCTGTTATGTGATGGAGCATGCCATGTCATGGCTGCCAGCCAGACCCATCAACCCTAGCCACCCTATGTGTGGGAGGACCACTCTGTCTCTCTACCACTACAGTCTACAAGGTTCACCTCTCAATCCTCCAGCACCATGGGTGCCCTCTCCACAAGAGAGACATCCCCTTGTTCACAGGGGTGTGGGCTTCAGCCTCTCTTCCACCTGCCTGCCAAAGTTCTCCTATCTGGTTGATCCTGCCAGTAGCTTATGCTTGTCTCAAAGATTAAGCCATGCACTTCTCAGTGCAAATGGAAAGTACAGTGAAAGTGCGAATGACTCATTAAATCAGTTATGATTCCTTTGATGGCTCCACCATTACTTGGATAACTGTAGTAATTCTAGAGCTAATACATGCTGATGAGCACTGTCCTCCATGAAGGTATGCACTTATAAGACCAGAACCAATCCAAGTCTAGGCCTGGCAGCTCTGGTGACTCTAAATAAACTTGGGCTGATTGCATGCCCTCATGGTGGCAATGCAACATTCGAATACCTGCCCTATCAAATTTCAGTGGCACTATCTGTGCCTACAATGGTGACCACAGGTAATGGGGGCTCATGGTTTGATTCCAGAGAAGAAGCCTGAGAAATGGCTATCACATCCAAGGAAGGCAGCAGGCATACAAATTACCCAGTCCTGGCTCTGGGAGGTAATGATGAAAAATAACAATACAGGACTCTTTTGAGGCCCAGTAATTGGCATGTGTACACTTTAAATCCATTAATTAGGATGTACTGGAGGGCAAGTCTGGTGCCAGCAGCTGTGGTAATTCCAGCTCCAATAGAATATATCAAATTTGCTGCATTTAAAAAGCTTGTAGTTGGATCTTGGGATCGGGCTGTCAATGGTCTGGACACATGGTAGGTACCCTCATGCTCTGAAAGCTGGCTGGCTGTTATATCTTGTGCAGGATATAACCCATGCAGCTCAGGCCACTGCAGAAGTGACCAAATGATGAATATCAAAGCTGCTCACTGAGAGTTCTTGAAATATGTCTCTATATATGATTCAAAAGTGGGGTTACTTTCAACTTTCAACAAGAATGCCTAAATGCACATACAGCAACTATGCTTTGTTAGTATTCTCACCCACCTGTAGGCTTTAGAACTAGTATATCATGTTTATAAATATATAGATATGTATATACGTGTGCGTGTGGGTGTGTGTAAAACCCTCTCTCTCCCTCTCTATCTTTTAGACAAGGTCATAGGGATAGATATCCATGCATTCAATAAGTACAAAATATTAAAAACCCATTCTGGATAGGGTTCTGTTTTATCACAGAATGCAAATGGTCATTCACACATTGAACAAATACACACACACACACACACACACACACACACACACACACACACATGCACACACAATCACCTCCCTACAGACAATCTAAAGAATGATAGTTCACCTAGTGCATATATGATATATATATTTATATATATATGTGTGTGTGTGTGTGTGTGTGTGTGTGTGTGTGTGTGTGTGTGTGTGTGTGTGTGTGTGTCTGTATGTATGTATGTATATATATATATATATATATATATATATATATATATATATGTATGTATATGTATACGGGTCTACTTCACATTACCTAAAACCCATTTGACTGACTTTTATTTTACTGAGACCAAATCACCTAATTTCTCAAAATACTGAAAACTCATTTGACTGAATCTCATTTCACTGACAGCTTACAATGCCAGATGTCAAAAGACTAAACCTTAAACCATAAACAAACATACTCACAACACTAATAACTACCTCTTTCCAGAACTTAAAAACTACTTACTTACCATCTTAACAGAAACTGGACAATATAAAACCAAACTAAATGGGGGGCTACACCCTCCCATACCCCCCAAAATGGAGGGCTGTGCCCCCCCAAACCCCCAACTATATATACTAACTCCAGGATTGCACTACAGTGGGGAAAGGGGCATATACCTTTTACTTGCCTTACAGTACTCTACACGCTGCCACTACTGCTGGGAACGCACAAAACATCCACCATATTACTTTAGATATGTCCCATAAAAATGTAGAGTCATACCCACATTTAAAAACACTACAACACTACTTTCTACATGACTATCGGTATTCTGACAGTCAGCACTGTAAGTTACAGAAATTCTTTTTATCACAAACAAGTCACAGGTGAATGGAAACCCACATCATGTCTATTGCTTACAAGTCAGTGAAATGAGATTCAGTCAAATGAGTTTTCAGTGTTTTGAAAATTAGGTGATTTGGTCTCAGTGAAATGAAAGTCAGTCATATAGGTTTTAGGTGATGTGAAGTAGACCCATATATACATATATAGAGATGTCCTACCTGGTCTGAACCATTAAGAGGTTTTAGCATTCCATTTGTTTAGTGGCTTTGGGCTGTGATGGTGTCATTTTTCCATGTTTTCATTGGAGATGCCTTTACCAACAGAAAATTAATCCACTTTTTAACTCTGGGCACTTCATACTGTAGGCCAGAAGTCATGCATTAATGGGTATGTATTGCATTTCCAGCAATCTCAGACAGTGCTTGGAACCATTTAACTGTTTTATTAGGAAAATAGAACGACTTATTAAAGGATGGTCATTCATAAAATTTCCATGCAGGAAATCATGTTAACTTAATAATAAAATTGTGCTGACAACATCCACAAATTATTATTATAGTGATGTTTTCCTGCATGGATGATTTGTGGATGTTATAAGCACAATTTCATTATTAGGTTAATAGATAGTGACACTAATCAGATATCGCGTCTTTGTTATTTAGTTTGAGGAAATCATGTTATCTCATGAACTGATATGAAAATATGTTTACTATTAGATTCATAAACTAGGGTGGCTGACTTTGTGCTTTATTTAATTCTTGTTGGCAAATGAGGATTCAGTATAGCTGTTCCTGTCGGCCTTTGCCATTTGAATGCTAATTGCCTGATAGTCCACATTACCTAACTTACTGGAATAAATTAACCAAGATTTGTCTTTAAACAGGATCACATAGTGTGAGACTTTGGTAAGCAAAGTGACTTGCTGTGAGCATCTAAACAAATGATAGTATGGGACACAAGTTCTGCACTATAAAACTAAAATAGACCATTTTATTTCAACATTTCTTGGCCTCAGAGAGACACACAACTTCTAGGCTTCATGAGTAATGTAAGCTATATTTGGTAGTTTAGGTAGTACAATAGAGATCATGAATGGTTTCTCAGATTCAGGACTGTTTGTGTAGCAGTTTAATTTGGTTAAAGTCTAAACCAGGTTTGTTTCTGTGAAGTTAATTTTGTTAGGACAATCTAAGTGCATTCCAGTTTCTTATCAGTCTTCTGCTATAAGCTAAAAGTTGCTATAAGAAACACAGGAAGATAATACATTTAAATTTAATGTATTTTTTAGCACTGCTGAGAGGAAAAGTTTCTAGTTAACTGAATAGTTCTATGCTGTATTAGTTTTAAATGTAGTCATTCAGCCAAATGTATACAAAAGATCAATATTAGACTTTAAAGGCCATCAGCAAAAAGAGTTAGAACATATTTACTGCAAGCAGATGAGACATTTTAAATCCCTTGCTGTCTGTAGAACTGAAATATGTGTTCAAAACAAAGAACAAAAACAGAGGTGGTAAAGAAGAATTGTGCGTGATTCTTCTGATAAGACTGGGTGGAAGGATTGTTTGGCTGACATCTTAGTATGCACTGTAAACCTGAACATATTTTGATAAGTCATCATTTGCGAGAAGGATACTCACTTTTAGTAATGTCCAGAAAGATTAAGACCTACTGACTGTAATGAATATGTTTTCAGCACATCAGTCTAAAAGAAAACTCCAGCTAAATGCTAAAATAGCTATCTATATATATCTATATCTATATCTATATCTATATCTATATCTATATCTATATCTGTTTTATCTGTATCACTGTTCAGTGTACTATTGGTATTATATTTCTTATTATATTTTTCAAATAATCATCTTTATTGATCTTGATACCTCACAATAAATGCTAAATCATGTACACAATCTTTAAAAATCAAATGGAATAAGAATCAATAATCTTACAAGTCAATAATTATACTTATATTGTCAGCAAATATAAACGACTTCCACTGTATTGTCCTATTCTTTTTTTTTCTTTTTTCCCTTTATTATACCATTCCCATTAACCTAGTGCTATTACAGCACATACCATATGTCCAGTTAGCTTATCCCATCTTGGGTATTTATTCATAAAATCTGCTAATTTCTTAAAATATGAAAGAGTGGCGAGACCTTCATGATTTATGGCAGGGAAACAAGTTAAACTAGACAAACTGAAAGGTAATGTTTAGTTTCTGGACAGTAAACAGAAGCTACATTATATTATAGGGAAAAAACTCTGGATTTATTTTATTAGAAAGTTCAGTTCTGTTTTCAGGCTAATAAAGAAATGCATTTCTTTTTATAAGAAATGTTTTTTGAAGTGAAACCTCTTTAGGCATGGTAGTGCAGGTTTGGAGGGAAATGAAAAGTGAAACAGAAGTGACACTCTGCCTGATGGTGGCGCTGTTCCACACACAGGAGCACTGCTCAAATGAATGCATATAACTGTATTTATTGTCATTGCTGAAACATTTGTTGACGCTATTTAACTTTAGCCAGCTGTTTTTACATTACTGACCTGCAACTGGCTATAGTTAAATAACAACAAACACTTCAGCCAGTGACCATAAATGTGGTTATATGCATTCATCTGAGCAATGCACTGCCATATCATCATCACCTGAAAAATGTGAAATAAACCTCTCAACATTTCCTGATTTTGCAGACTGCCCATGATGTTACCTCATGTCTTCAACCTGCCCCTCTCATTAGTTTGTGTTTTTTGGTAATCACTGTGATTATAGTCAGTTGTACCATACATTGCTCCATACTTTTTGTTCAGAGAAAGCATACTTATGCAAAACATATTGCTCCTTATGCATTTTATGGCAGAGTGGTCTTGCTTTTGCCAGCTGTGTCCCAAAACTGTGGTAAAGTCATCAAACGCCTTGTGGAGAGCAATGAACTGGTGCTACTCAGAAGAAAAAAATGATGTGCGTGGTTGCCACGTGTGTTAGAAGTGAAACTTCTATAAGGAACTGTGAAAATGTACTTAGTTATTTATGAGTGCTGACAAATGGCACAGCTGTTACTTAGCATTGTGTAAAAGTATGTCTCTCCCTAGTTTACATTGTACATTTAGAGATTTACAGGCACAGTGAGTACTGTTTCTATGGACTCCTCTCGTGCAACAAATGCAACATTTACTTTGGGTGTATACGTCACTGCTTCTCAAAACAGCAAAGGGAGGCTCTCAGAAGTTAGGGAGTTGCATACTTTTACACACTTTTACTTTTTAAATTACAGGCATGTATGTCTACTGAGCACATATTCCCCACAAAACAAGCACAGAAGTGCAACTGACTAAGAACACATGACCATTGTAATAGCACTGTTACTAAGGTCATGGCTACTGACATATATGGAAGACACACAACATTAAAATATTATACAACAGCCAGCCCTCTGAATGTGAAAATGAGTGCGTCTCACATCACCCTTAATAATCCTACAGGCTACTACATTAAGTATATGTGCAGTGTACCCCTTAAAACACTTTTGACTAACACATTTAACATTACCGATGAACTGGCATCATGGGAAAGAGCAGTTAAGATCAATCATTGTACAAAGGACTAGATTTGTAAGAAGCAGCACTTATCTAATATAAGCAGATCATCTTTGTCAGAAGTAAAGATTTCAGCAAAAGCACCTTTATCAGGAATCAAACTGATTTTGCCATGCTTTTTTGTAGAGAATGATAGAGTTCTGTGTTTCTCATCATGCTTATATCACCTAAATTCACCCTTCTGGGGATTATGATTATGCTAATTAGGTGATTATTGCTTCTGACTTGCTCAATTTACATAACAAGCACACCTAGCAAACATTGTGGAAATTTCTGTACAATGCCATGAACATGCTTGGGTCCCTGTGTGCAGCACTATACAATCATGAGCAGCGTATATTTTTAATGACAGAATGGGGTTGAAGTATCATTATAGTTGCAATCATTTGGACATGGAGGCACTGTAGAGCATGTTTTGGGACAGCATATGCTACCATTGTGGACTACAATTTTTCATAAAAAAATGCCACTGAATCTATAATATTACAGTACCTGCATTTTCTGAAATTGCCATCCATCACATAAATGAGTTGCTTGTCAACAACCACCATTGTACAGTAGATGAGACATAGAAGAACTGTTTTTGGCACCAATTTTCTTCAAATATTTCCTAATATTTTTCAATGTGAGAAATAATGACTGGATAAGGAGAATGTAGTATTCTTTGTAGAGCACTGAGTTCCATAAGGATTACAGCTGAAGACTTTTGTAGGAGGGCTATACTGCTAAACAACATTTGTCTGAAGCCTAGAACAGTCCAGACCAGGCTGTCACTTATGCAACTGGCATTCCATGCATGGGGTACAGTGCCATCATCATTACAGTGACATGAGGCAATGCAATCCTGACCTCTTATGCCAGTGGGGGGATGAAGTTAAGAAACAGGTACCCCATATGTACTGAAAGTACTGCTGTTATATTAGGTGAACCTTTAAACTGATGCCGCATGCCATCCACAGATATGACACAGTTTATTCCTTTTATATATCTGCTATGTAAATAGATTGAAATGAATAGGTATCTGCATAGGAGGAGGCTGGAGCCCTTTCGTGAGTGCCAGCATGAGTAGACATGCTTCATAGTGTCTCAAGATTAACAGTTGCAGGATTTACTAAAAAATATACTGTTTTCATAAACCAGTGGCATATCTGTTATTGTGGCCGTACCTCAAAGGTATCAGTGTGACTGCTCACTATAATTAGTATGTTTGTGTATGCTTCTTGCTGTTTAGGTGGATAGGTGGGACAGGATGGTAAGGTTCTGCTTTCAAGTTGTGAGGATGCCTGTGGGTTCAGTTTCTTTCAAACCACAGTTGTCTTATCCTGTAAAATATTTGGCTTATTTTTCAGTCTCATTTGTATTACATGAGCAAAAAATGTAATATCATCAGTATTACTTGGACATGTGGAATATAACATATGCACATGTTCCTGTATCTTTCACCTGTGAGTAAATATCTATGTCTGAGCAATATGCTTACATTGTATATGTACAGTAGTCTCAGATGTCAATACTGCATCTCTGGCTATAGGCAGTTGCTGTCCTGTCTGAATAGCTCTGCATGTTAATCCTCTCTCTGCCAGACTGCACCTGGTGATTGGTAGTAGGTCCAGGTCCAGCATGCATTTGTACATATTTAGCGGGGTTTTTTTGTGACATAATATATATTATTATGTTTAACTGTATCAGTAGCAGCATAGTATTCTCTGCAGTTTTTCACTGTATTTGTATTTCCCTTGCCTAACCCTCTTTGTTGACATCCTTTCTTTTACAACCATTTATATTGTTTATTAGTTTTTCTCTGCAGCTCTGTTACTATTATATGTAGTGGCACAGCAATCTGCAACCATACCACAAGTAAGGCCTGTCAGCCTCCCCCAGATGGCAACACTAGCACCAACACCACCACTACCAGGTACACCCAGCACTTCTGGGACCCTGTCTGCCATAGTTGCCTTCACACTTCCTGCCTACCCGCATCACCTGCTTCAAGTAGCTCTGCATCTGTTGTAGTACAAGTGGAGGTGACACCTTTAACAGCCTTTAACAGCTGGCAGACCTTGTCAGGCTTTGACTGCAGGTTGGATGCCACAGTGTTCATGTGGAGACCAAGCTCTGGTGACTGGTTGAGTCACATCCCTCCGAAGAATTGGCTCCACCTTCTGAGGCAAGACTCAGTTGTCACAGTACCCAAGGTGTTGTGTAATCTCCCTTGGCATCTCAGCTAGCAAAGCCTGCAACTGTGAACACCCAATTCTATACGCCAACCTAGTGTTCCCCCTCCCTTTTGTGTTCATGCCCACCACTGATGGTTTTACAATCCTCTCCTCATCATTGTCTTCCCCTCTGTTTGTCTCCTGCACCATTGTGTTCCTCTTCCTCACTATATCTTACATACTGTCAGTCATGTCTGTCTTTACCTGCTACCTAACCTAATCTAACCTAACACTCTTATCCCTTTTACTTCCCTTATTTCCTTCTCTTTATAAAAAATGGTACCTGTCTCAGAAAAAGAAAAAAAATATTTGACTCTTATTACACCTCTATCCTGCTCATTTCGTACTTTCTCACCTTCTATTCTACCCTGTCCTTTCTTCCCATTTTCATGTCTTTCCTGTACACCCATTTGAAACTTTTACCCTTGTCAAACACTAGAAAAACACAGTAAAATAGAGCCCTGTAAATGGTTTGTATATCACTTATCATTTTGTGATCATACTGTGTGCAGCAGGCTGTGGAATGCACCATTGATTCCCATGCACAACCAATTCGATATAGTACTGCTGGTTGTATAACAACAGTGAAGTCCAATCAATATCATGTCTTATATATATTGGTATTGGCTGCCATTGCTCACAGAAATGTGTTGCATGCTGTTGCAAGGTAGTTGTCAAATATGAAATAGGGTAAAGCTTATGCCTTTTAGTTGGCTTCTTCCATGATTCACTTTGTTCATGAAATTATTTGTAGAGTGTCAATGCATTGGGTGGAGGGTCCTAAAACACACAGGGTTGTACGTTTGTTTTTCACTTTCCTGCCTTCATTCTACAAATGTGTAACATTGAGATATGAGTTTACCTGATACCTTCACTGTGACTGCTTCAATGGCTCTTCTTGAAAATACATTATTTGGTTAAGATTTCACTGAAAGGTATAATGGATTCAAAAACTTCAAGCGTTTTCTGCTTTTAATATGCAAATGTGTAACATTGACTTGATATATGTTTCTTTGACACATGCCTTGTTAAGGGAGTGGAGGTATAATGTAACTGGACAGAGTTGATGATTCAAATCACTTTAGGTTTGAAAATGTTTTTCATGACATTTACATTATAGTATAGGTACACTGATAAAACTGATGACATCAGCACTGGTGTAGGCCAATATGTCATGGCACTTTACTGTATCCTGCCTAGTCTATCAGAGGTTCTCATTTTCTAAGTCCAGGTACTTCAGATTGATATCTGTGCGTACGTGCCACATCACCTTCTCCATTGTATTCTGCATCCCTGCTTTGGGCAGCAATTCCTTTTGCAGTCTTCTATTTCCACTGCTTCTTTTGTCCTACTACCACCTCTACACTCTAGCATTGAGCAGTTTAGCCTTCCTTCCACACAACATTTCTCTACATATGTGCTGCCTTGATTAGCAACACACACATACAAGCAGATGAACAAAAGTTAACAAACCTGTTTTTTTTGATAAGTGTATGACACAAGCAATAAAGACTGCAGTGTTTTGCCGGTATCTTTACTGAAGTAGCACAGTTAAGCTTCCCTAGTATATAACACCATTTATATGCATTTCTTATTCATCTAAAGGTAAGCAATGAGGAATCTGTATTATATTTCCAAAAATACTTGTGTTGCAAAAAAACAAAAATAAATTGTCTGAACACACTGCTATACTTCCACCAGTTAAGGGATTATTAGCTTATTTAAGCTTCCTGTTGCCAACCAAGATAAAGTTTTGCTCTAGTGAAAGAGATGCATGAATTACTTTGGTCAGTCACTCAAATATAATGCCTAAAGTGAGGAAAGATGTTGCCAAATGTGTCTAAGAGGATATTCTGTTCCTTTAACATAACAGAGAAAGACAAATCAGAAATCTCACATTGCTTGATAAAAGTATTACTGTTTAACCTAAACTGCCTATGTTTCAAAATGGAAAAGACAATCCCCTGGATTCTCTATGCCTTGCATGGCATGCAAGATCAGTGCAGGAGCTCTTTCAGACAATATGTCTAACGTGCGATCCAGGAACAGCCTGCAGGGGTGTGCATGAGCGCTCCTGCGTAAGTCCTGCACGGACTAAGCCCCTGCATGCAAAATCACCCCATTTGCAGGAGAAATCCATGCAAATGAGGTGAATTTGTGGTCCAGGAAGCATGCAACCAGCCGTGCAGAACTAGTGTAATCTGCACAAATGTATTTGATTAGTAACGGAGTACATTTCTGCAAAATCCAAAACAGAGTTGTGACAGTTCAAAATAAAGCTACATATCAGTCAGGAAGCATGCCAATGGCCAAGTATAAGGCCATTGGGATTACAAACAGCCAAAAAAATTAAAAAATCAACTTTTATTTTTTTTTAGTCGATCTCGGCTGTTTAAGCGTAGGGGAGCAGCGTGCAAACAGGATCGGGGGGAAAATAACAAAATAAACTTAAATTAAGCATTCTAACTAAAATCACTATTTTGCCATGCAAGTCAATGGCAGGCAGAAGACAACAGGGCCAGTGAGTAGTGGTTGCTAAGGGTGGAGGCTCAGTTTGAGACATGTATCTATGCATTAGCAGGCAATCCTATGCAAATGAGAGGAATAATAGTGAATCCCAGTTTTCCCCAGCATGTTAGTCAGATCCCAACAGTGTAAGAATAGGAATAGCTTGGTGCAAGCCTAGGAGTTAGCTGACATCATGGGGGGGGGGGGTGCCAGGCATACTGTAAGTGGATTGGAGCCCTGTGGCCCGAGTCTGCTCCTAGCGTAGCACAGCTAAGCTAGGGGGTGTGTCTGAAACTGCCTAGCACTCTTTACATTGCCTAAGCATGTGTGCATGCCACACACTGGGTTTTAAAGGTTTTTAAAAAAGTTAAACCAGGAAATAGCAGCACTGTGCACATCTGAGCACTCTGTTTGTGCGACATGCCCCTGCGCTTAAACAGGAAGGGAATGGGAAGGGAAAACAGCAGTAGGAAGGTAATCAAGGAGAACTAGCATAGCTGGAAGGTGAAATGTATCAGAATCAGCCAGTTACACAGGCAGCAGACCAGCCCAGCCTAGAACACTACTATAAACTATGCAAACACCTTCCCCTCTGGTTTTTCCCACACTCTACACCACTGGTGTAAACAAGCGGGGAACTTTTAACACTCACAACAGCAAAATGATAGGGGCTGCAATAGCTATCATACAACAACTTGTGGAAGAGGCTGAGGGTGGTGAGGATGTGAATGCTGTCAACCAACCCACAGTGAGGAGACGGAGAAGAGTGTACAGACCCAGAGTAACCTACCAGGAGCTACATGAGCTGGAGATAGTGGAGCACTATAGGGTGGACAGGAACCTCCTATGGCAAATTGTTGAGCTGTGCCGGCCACACTTGTCACACAGAACTAACAGAGGTGAACCCATCCCAGTGGATATCAAGGTATGTGTAGGCCTAAGAATACTAGCTACAGGTACCTTCCAAAGGCCAACTGGGGATATGATGGGGATCTCACAGGCATCTGTATCCAGGGTACTCCACCAGTTCCTAGATGCCATGTCAGTACATGTCGATGAGCATGTATATTTCCCCAACATCCATGAGGCGTTGGCCAGCAATATGCAGCTGTTCCACCAAATAGCAGAATATCCTGTGGTAGTGGGTGCTATAGACTGCATGCACATATGCATCAAAGCACCACCCGGTGAGCAGGGTAGGGTCTACATCAACCGCAAGGACTTCCCCTCCATCAACTGCCAAGTTGTATGTAATACCCAGGGCATAATAATGAATGTGTGTGCTGGCTGCCCTGGAAGCTATCACAATTCCCACATCTGGCATCTGACGCAGCTGTACCAGAGATTTTCCAATGGGGGCATACTTCACGGTCACCTAGTGGGGGATGCTGGATATGCACTCGAGCCATGGCTGATGACACCCATCAAAACTGCAAACACACCTGAACAAGAACTCCATAATGAGGCACATGCACAGACCAGAATTATAGTAGACCGTGTGTTTGGGATGCTTAAGTCATGGTTCTGGTGCCTGGACACATCCAGTGGAGCCTTGCAGTACTCAACAGCTACATGTTCCCAAATTGTCCTTGCATGTGCCATGCTACACAATATGATCCTGTGGAAACAGCTGCAGCAGGAACAGCATGGGGCAGGGCCACACAGCCCCACACCATTGCCAAGGCCTGCACAGGCACAGAGTGACTCAGAGGAGGAACAACCTGAGCCTGCCCCAGTAGGCAGAAGGAGGCATGCCCAGTATGCCCTGGCCTTGGCAAAGAGGCAATGCATAGCATATACACTGACACAGGAGGGACCCAGGGAATAACACCTCTCTCTGACTCTCACATACTGTAAAAGGGATGCCAAACATCAGTGGCGGCTGGTGATTTCAAATCAAAGGGGGGCTGCAGGAGACAGCTGAATGGGTGGGTTCAATGGGAAGGTGTGCGACCAACTAGAAAGGGGAGGAGCTATGCTCAACACCACAAAAACTGTAACTTTAATTAAATACGCTGCTCTGGGTGCCAAACCGTCATTATGAGAGTCCAATCAAGACAAAATGAAGTGTGGAAGAAAAAAAATATTTCAATGCATTGGCTGCATGACAGCTTACTTAATATCTAAATGGAAAAAAAAGGTTGTGAGGCATGAAAAAATAAATTACTTTTTAAATACATTAATGGAATGCCAGTCAAAATCAAGTATAAGAAAAACAAGCAGCACTCAACTCAAACCACTTCTCCTTGCACTGCAGTTGTAATTATAATTTATATTCAGCTTTATTAAAGTACCAAGTAACATGCTGAAAGTAGCAATCTCTGTGATACCCGCACTTGTAAAAATGTTTCTTATCCAAAAAAGACCTGCTGCCTGACAACAACTATCTACTTGTTTCATGGGGAAAATGTGATCAAAGTAAAAAATGAAAAGCAAACAAGAAACAAGCTCAACATATATTGCTTAAAGGATTACCGCACAGGATATGGACCACACATGATTGATTGTCATTCTGTTTACTTTACAGGTAAAGCCTGCAAAGATGATTGCAAGTCTCCAACAAATTTAATGAGCTTCTTAAAATAATGTAATCCTGTCCTTCATTGCAAATACGGTCATGTGCATTTCAATATCCAAGGCTTATACGTTATCTAGTTATGTAAGTACTGTCTGCATGGCAACAACAGAAAGGCTTACAATGTTGACAATTCTTTAACAGTATGCTTATTAAAGCTTACTTGCATATTACAGTCTCAGGCAAGCTTACCTGATGGTCATTAAAGCATTGCTACTTAAACACAGAGCACCGGGCACTTTCTGAATAACTATAATCATAAATCAACAGTATAAAAATATGACAGAAACCAGAACATTCTGCAACATCAAGGACATATGAAATGCCACTGTAGTTCTTGTGTCTACCTTGGATGGGGGGATACTCTGCACATTTACACTGCATAACTGCTCCTTGCCTTGCTTGGGCACATCCAGAGTCACTACATGGGGGAGTGGGGTGCTTGGCCCGGACACATTTGTCAAACCTCTCAACCTCAGAGCAAGAAATCTGGACAAAACCATATATAGAAGTGGGACAAAGGCCCAAAAATAAGGACGATTTTTAAATATTTCTCTTATAAACTTAGAAAGATAATAGAATAGTAGGTTTTGCATTATTATGAACTTTCTGAAGGGTATGAAATCTAAAACTCAAATGTCTGTCATTATTTTCTAACCTCAGTCTTAAATGATTTGCCACTAATTTGCCAAAAAAACACAATTTTATGAAAAATGGAAAAAAATGTGAAGCAAAAATATAAAATAGCCACACAATATAGCTGGGAACCTGTCAAAGAAGGGACACTTTTTAAATATTAGTACTGCTAACTTGAGCAGCTGACAAAATAAAAGAATCTACATGCATTTCTGAAATAAAAGTAATCTATAATTATTACAATTATTTATTAATTATAAACCTTCCACATTTTCTTCCAAAATTGCCATTTTGTGGAGGGATTATTAGGGGAAGAGCAACAGTTTGAGCCAAAATCAGGGACAGTTGAGAGGTTTGGATATGTCTAATTCTATAAAGCAATTTATTTGCATGTACCTCTCAACCTGTTAATGCAGGAAATCTGGACAAGGCCAAATATATTGGGGGAGCATATAAACAGTACTTGTATAAAGTGAGGCAGTTGATAGAACAACAGGTCTTGCTTTAGCATGCATTTTTCTGAAGGTTATGAAGTCTGAAACTCAGTTTCTGTCATTATTTAGTGACTTAATTCCTAAATGATTTGCCAGAAAACCACAAATTTTATGAGGAACAAACCAAAAATAAGAAGCAGAAATGTATTAATTCTGTGAAAATCTGGACAGTTGAGAGGCAAAGTTCAGCTGGGGCTGTTTGAGTTTGCCGCCCTTCCCTCTCACAAAATCATGGTCGAATGGAACCTCTCCCCTGCAGACATTCCAGTGAACCATTACTTGGCTATTTCACCCCATTTACCATAAACACTAATGTGTATACTGTTTTATTTCTATGATGATTCGGACTTCATTTGATAGTTTAATTTTGCATTTTACAGCACAAACACCAAGACATCTGCTAAACAAAGCAATGCAGTCTCATAATGAAAACAGACTTAGCATTAAAAACTTCTCTGCCCTGGAAACTCACATTCATTGAAACAGCATTGAAACCCACATCCAAAGAAAATACATTTGGCTAGTGGCAGATAAAGATTAACTTTGGGCTGTTTTCAAATGATAGGCCCCTTGCACACAAAACATACATGTGTTCTGTGATGCACCTTCCTGATTGCATTAAAATATATTCCTTGTATAATACAATACAGTTGTTAGAGGGTGTTTTAAATTTATTGTTTTGAACATTTTTCCAGTAAACAATGAAACACAATGCATGCACCAATAATGACAAAACTACCCAACTGAGAACATTTCCATCATATATGTCTACTCAAAATTCTACAATCCACCAGTACCAGTAAATATGCACAAACTTTACAGAAGCAAAGGTCATCTAAATAATTCCACATTAAAAAGATCTGTAACTAATGAAGAGGTTGCTGCTAGCAAAAAACTTTATATTTCATTGTTTCATCTACAAATAAAGTGCCTGTTGCCCTTGAGGAATAAATTGCCTATATTACATTAAAAATGATAAGCTAGTAATATTGCAATAGGGAATGGATGGTAAATAACAGACAGGTTCATAGCTACTAGGTATCTTTGCCAAAGATTTCATTCTCAAGACAGCAGCATCCACCCTGTTTACAATACAGTACAATATCAGCAATGCATCTACATCCTGTGGGAGAAGAATCCACAGCCATCTGCATCAAATGCAAATACCCTACCTGTTGTGTTATTAACAATGCAAGCTGTTTCACCATAAACAGCACTAAATCTATCTTCCCCTGTAGCTCTCAGCTCCCTGTAAAATCTACTCGACACATGGCTGTATCTCAACTTTGCAGGACAAGAAATCTGGAAAATGCCAAAATGCATCGGGGAGGGACAAAAGCCCAAAAACCAGGGACACATTTTAAACATTGCGTGTATAATCTTGGAAAGTTGCTAGAATAAAATGCTGTGTTACCACCATGCATTGCTTTGCCAAGACGTGAACCCAGGACTCTGTACAAAACAGTCAGAGCAACATACCATGATACCAAATCAGCTGTTTTGTGAAAGAGAGGAAGACTGAAACTTAAATGGCTATCATTCAGTGATTTCAGTTCTCACCATA
The DNA here is from genome assembly GCF_019279795.1 of Protopterus annectens. Lineage (NCBI taxonomy): Eukaryota > Metazoa > Chordata > Ceratodontiformes > Protopteridae > Protopterus > Protopterus annectens. Next base: position 254,191,383 of record NC_056745.1, on the reverse strand, counting down.
GCTCTCAACCTTAGCACAAACTACCTGGACAAAGCCAATAATGGGGAGTGCAGTCCCAGAAATAGGGACACATTTCAAATATTCTTCTTATAAACTTAAAAAATTGCTAGAATAAAAGGTTTTGTGTTACTATGTACTTTCTGAAGAATATGAAGTCTGGAATTCAAATGCCTGTCAATTTTATTTATTTAACATTTGTTAACCAGAAAAGTCTGACTTGTAACAAAAGCCAATTTTCAGCAGAGGCCCAGGGAGAAACACTACATACACATGTCTTTGTAACATGGGAGGACACCAAAGCAAACCCACACAGACACAGGGAGAACATGCAGATTCCACACAGAAGGCACCCCAGCCAAGAATCAAACCAGAAAACTACTAGTTGTGAGGCAACAATGCTACCACTGTACCATCCACTATTTAAGGAATTAAACACTCACAAACCACAGATTTTACAAGGAACAGAACAGAACAAAATATGAGGCAAAAATCTCCAGAGGTTTCACAAATTATGGTGGGTAGGGAACTCAGGCTTTTGCGACCTGTAGCAAAGATACAGGGTTCAAGCACCACCAGCAGGTATCCTACACACACACACACACACACACACACACACACACACACACACACACACACACACTCTATCTCATACCTGCCAAATCAATCTCCTGCAACAGCTTTCCCATCCTGAACGAGCAGTTAGTTAAAGCTATGTAATACACACACCAGTTCAAACTATGCAATACACACACCTGCAGCAACTTTCCCATCCTGTGTTCACAAACAGACAGTTAGCTAATGCTAAGTAATCCACAGCAAGATGAACTTTCTCATCCTGTGTTCGTGAATGAACAGTTAGCTAAAGCTAAGTAATCCACAGCAAGATGAACCTGCAACAAGCTTGCTTTCAATACAATGGAAATATATAATTCTGGTTTTGCGGCTCTTTCCTGGAGTGGTACAAGACTGCTGACTCTGCAGTCCAAGGGGAATCAGCAGTCTTCTTCCTGAATCTGGCTCTGCAGTACCACCCACACTACTGGGGCACCCATAAGGTAAGTGACTCACACATGCCAGTCAGGGGGGTTCACATACCCAAAAACAGTCACAGCCAGCAGGATAGGTGTAGACAAACACAAGCAAACGCTGTGCTATGAACTCTCAATGAGTCCTATGGGTAACCCCCCCAGGCCTACACAGACAGACTACAGCAGGTCAGGCAGTGGGACCTGAGTTCTAAAGGGTAGGAAGACAGAAACTAATATGTAGGTAAATAAAAGCTAATATCTGTAGTACACTGGTATGCCTCTATTCAGCATGATAGGTAAGACTACAGAATGAAATGGAGTACCTGACATACCAGTACAGTCATTGCAAATGTGTACAAGTGTCAGGTGTGCCCCCCATCCTATATATACATGTATTAACAGTCAGGTGTGCCCCCCAACCCCTAATCCAATGTAGAAATAGTCAGGTGTGCCCCCCCATCCTACGAAGAAATGTAGTAACAGTCAGGTGTGTGTCCCCAATCCGGTGTAGAAATAGTCAGGTCTGCCCCCATCCAATGTAGAATGTAGTAACAGTTAATGCCAAATGATCGATGGATACCTTGCAGAAACAGTATGCTACCAGTAGGTGTACAACACAAAGGTCAGCACTGCAGTACAGACTACCTGGACTTGACCTACACATTCAATACAGATGACCATACTGGGCATGCTCACACAGAGATATGAAGGCAGTGTCAGTCAACAACATACTGAAAGAGAAGTTAAGGCAATGTCAGTCAACAACATACTGAAAGGTCATACTGGGCATGCTCACACACTTAAACACATGAAGGCCATGTCTGCAAACACCAGTGGACCAGACATATCTGGCAGTAGCAAATGTTAGTGCAGACACTCCTCAGTATGCACCACACACAGTGGACAGGAATACATATATCTAAGGACAACATGCTATAATAAACCAAAGGTATATGTACATAGATGTGTGGATGTGGGTGACTGTGACAAGGAGCTATCCAGGCCTGTCCCATCCAGCACACAGCCAAAGGGCCACAACCACATGAGGTTCAGATGTCACTCACTGTAGATACTAGACACCAGCATCTGTCAGCATTACAGACTATGTGGTGTGAGTGCTAGCTGTGCAACATGACTGTACAAGGAATTAGTCATCTAGCAGTTGTATAAACATACCTGTGGAATATGGCCCTGTGTGTGGCCGCATGTGGTGTGTCAACCTCTAGATGAATGGGTTATGGCCCATGCACAACTGCACATTGGGACTGGGACTCTGGAGCTCCAAAATGCTTGTCGAACAGGAGGATTCCTGAGCTGGTCTCACTTCATGGAGGGTTGGTGAGTACTAGTAGTGTGTGTGTGTTGGTGAGTACTAGTAGTGTGTGTGTGTTGGTGAGTACTAGTAGTGTGTGTGTGTTGGTGAGTACTAGTAGTGTGTGTGTGTTGGTGAGTACTAGTAGTGTGTGTGTGTGTGTGTGTGTGTGTGTGTGTGTGTGTGTGTGTGTGTGTGTGTGTGTGTGTGTGTAAATGCCCCAGGTGGGATGTACTGGTGTGATAACTCATGGTGGTGTGGTAGGGAATACCTCAGGCTTGAACCCTGTACCTTGTATGCAGGTGTTAAAGACCTGAATTCTACCCACCACCATTAAAAAAAATTGCAGATTTTTGCCTCATATTTGATCTGATCAATATTTGTATGTATCTGTGGGTTTTAAATATTGCAATGCTTGAAATTTGATGGTGCAGTGGTAGCAATGTAACATTGATGCCTCACAGCTATAGGTTCTTATCTTCTCCCTGTGTTTGTGTGGGTTTGCTTTTGTGTCCTCCCATGTTACAAAGACATGTCTGCATTATTTTTCCTGCCTCTGCTGAAATTGTTTTTTTCTTATGCCCAAGTCAGACTGTCCTGATTAACAAATTGACAGGCATTTAATAAATGTCAGACTTCAGGTTTCTGAATGTTTACTTCCTTACATATTTGATGGTGCAGTGGCAGTATTGTTGCCTCACAGCTGTAAGTTTTCTCGTTTATGACTATTTGAAATTTGTCCTTATTTTTGGGACTGTAATACCCTGTTATTTGCTTTGTCCAGGTTTTTTGTGCTAAGGTTGACAGCTATGGCAAGAACTGAATTCACTGAATATGTTTGAGGGCTGTATTCCCTCATTACTGGGTTTGTCCAGGTGTTTTGACAGCTATGGTGAGAACTGAATTCATTAAATGATAGCCATTTAAGTTTCAGTCTTCCTCTCTTTCACAAAGTAGGTGATTTGGCATAGTGGTATGTTGTTCTGACTATTTTGCACAGTGACCTTGGCAGTAAAATGTATGATGGTAACACAGCATTTTATTCTAGCAGCTTTCCAAGATTATACAAGCAATGTTTAATGTGTTCCTGTTTAATAAATTTGGCTATTTCAAGATTTCTTGTGCTGTGAAGTTGAGATGTAGAAGAGAAGTTTAGTGCTGATTATGCAAAGTCGGCTCACATTGCTAGTAGCACAAAATGTTGTGTACTTGCTTTTAATGCAGAAGGTTGTTGGTTCTGAATGCTGCTGTACTGAAAGTTAAGACACTAACTATGAGCCTGTTATCAGTTTGCCATCCATTTCCTATTGCAATATTACTAGCTTATTATTAATGTAATTTAGGCAATTTATTCAAATATAAAGGTGATTGCTAGCAGCAACCTCTTCATTAGTTAGATTTATTTAACGTGGAATTATTTAGCTTTTTACTACTTCAGAGATTGTGCATATTATTTACTGATAATGGTGGACTGTAGAAGTTTGAGAGACTTTTATGATGGAAATGTTCTGAATTGGGCAGTTTGTTTCATTGTTTACTGGAAAATGGAAAAATGTTCAAAGCAATAGGAAGTAAAATGTATTTTCTTTGAATGTGGGTTTTAATGTTGTTTCAATGAATGTGAGTTTCAAGGGCAGAGAGTTTTTAATGCCAAGTTTGTTCTTAGTGTTTATGCTGTAAAATGCAAAATAAAACTTTCAAATGAAGTTCAAATCATCATAGAAGTAAATCAGTATGCACATTAGTGTTATGGTAAATGGAGTGAAATAGCAAAGTAATGGATCATTGGAATGGCTGAGCTGAACTATACCTCCCAACTGTCCAGATTTTCAAAGAGAAAAGATATTTTTTTTCTCTTATTTTTATTTTTGTTCTCATTTTGTGGTTTTCTGGCAAATGATTTAGGAATTAAGTCACTAAATAATGACACACTAGTTTCAGACTTTATAACCTTCAGAAAAATGCATGCTAAAATAAGACCTGTTCTATCAACTGTCCCAGTTTATACAAGAGCAATTTTAGTACTGTTTATATGTTCCCTCAATATATTTGGCCTTGTCCAGATTTATTGCATTAACAGGTTGAAGTAGGTATGCAAATTGCTTTATTATTATTAGCATAGCCACCTCAACTGTCCCCTTTTTTTTTGGCAAAATGTTGTTTCCCCCTGATCCCTCCACAAAACAAAATATTTTGAAGAAAAACATAGAGGGTTTACTTATGTAGATTCTCTAATTTTGTCAGCTGCTCTCGTTAACTGTGCTCTAGTAAAATGGGTGTCCTCCTTTGACAGGTTCCCAGCTGTATTGTCTGGCAATTTTATATTTTTGCATCACATTTTTGGTCGTTTTTCATTCAGTTTTATTTATGAGTTTGTTGCTGTCAGAGGTTGAGAGGTTGTGTGTGTGTGGTAGGTAGCATACCTCTCAACTGTCCAAATTTTGCAGAATGTCCAGATTTTAAATAATGACAGACATTTGAGCTTCAGACTTCATGTCCTTTAGAAAAATCATACACAACTAAATCCTGTTATCTAACTACTTTCTAAGTTCACGAGAACATTATTTAATAAATGTCCCTGTTTATTTTAGGCTTTGTCCATATTTCTTGCACTAAGAGGTAGGTAGGGTGTGTGTGTGAATGAAACATCCTAGTTAGTGGTAGCAGGTGGTTATTTCAAGCTCAAAAACAAAACCCTTAGTTTAGTTAAAACAAAAAAAGCATAAAAGTCTACCCCAACTACCATGCTGCATTTTTCAAAGAACTGACATTTCAGGTTAATTTTCAATTCAAGGAACCGAGTTTGAGTGAATTTATATTATATTACTGAAGAGGCATTACGTCAGTACAAATTTGAAAATCCTAGCTACACCCCTGCCCATGCACACACACTGCCCTCCCCATAGTCCTACTATGACAAGCCTGCTGAGGTCATCCACTGTGAAATACACCTTTGGGAGAGTTGCGGCCCAGTAATCTCTGTGGTGTGTCCCATAACTGCGTACTGCTGTAGTGTGATTAACTAGTTAGGTAGGAGTTCCAATCTGAGACATGGCAACTGTGTGTGTGTGTCTATCTGTCTAGAAAGCAACGCTTTTTAGGGTAGTCACACTCCCTACAACTCAAATGCTCTACTTTGGTAAGGCTGCTGATGTCATCTACCTAGAAATACACCACTGGGAAGATTGTAGCCCAATAATCTTTGTAGCACGCCCTATAACTGTGTACTTTTGTAGTGTGATAACTTAATTAGGTAGGAGTTTTAATCCCAGACTTGGCAAGTGTGTGTGTTTGTCTGTGTAGAGAGCAATGCTTTTTAGGGTAGTTACACTCCCCACAATTCAAATGCTCTACTTTGGCAAGGCTGCTGATGTCATCCACCTAGAAATACACCTCTGGGAAGGTTGTAGCCCAGTAATCTCTGAAGTACATCCTATAATTGCATACTGCTGTAGTGTGATAAACTAGTTAGGTAGGAGTGCTAATCTCAGATGGGGCAAGTGTGTGTGTGTCTGTGTGTGTGTCTATCTGACTCTGTCTGTGTAGAGAGCAATGCTTTTTAAGGTAGCCACACTCCCTGCAATTCAAATGTTCTACTTTGACAAGGCTGCTGATGTCATCCACCTAGAAATACACCTCTTAAAAGGTTGTATCCCAGTAATATCAATAGTGTGTCCTGTAACTGTGTACTGCTATAGTGTAATAGAATATTTAGGTAGGAGTTCTAATCTCAGACCAGACACACCTTGTGTGTGTAGAGAGCAATGCATTTTAGGCTAGTCAGACTCACTACAATTTAAATGTCCTACTTTGGCAATCCTGCTGATGTCATTCACTGTGAAATACACCTTTGGGGAAGAAGAGCTCCAACAATCTCCATGGTGCGACCTATAACAGCTTTATGTTGTAGTGTGATATAGAACACTGGTAGGGGTTCTATCCCCACACATAGTACCAGTGGATGTTTTGTATGTGTTTCTATGTTTGTGTATGGAGCAATGCATCTTAGGCTAGTCACACTCACTACAATTCAAATGCCCTACTTTGGCAATACTGCTGATGTCATTCACTGTGAAATACACCTTTGGGGAAGGAGAGCTCCAGTGATCTCCATGGCGCATCCTATAATGGTGCAATGCTATAGTGTAATATACTAGTTAGGTAGGAGTTCTAATCCCAGACATGACAGGTGAGTGTGTCTGTGCTTGTCATTCGTATCCTGTGTGGGGGTGGTTGTGAGTGTGTAACAACTGGACTCAATGTGGAGTGGGTTTTGCAAACTTCTTATATGGTGGGCCAAGTATATATCACAATGTCCACCGTACAGGGATAACAGATGTGAAATAGCCAAGAGCCCGGGGTGCAAATCCGTACCCCTAAATGTGACATCAATGCCAGCTGAACAATGTTAGCAAGCCTTGTATTACCCTGGGTACACTCTCAACCTATGTCTCATACACACACACACTTGGCTAGGCAACAGCCACTAATATTGGTAGTACCCTGCATATTGACCCCTGATAGTAACCATGGTGTGATTGCAGTGGGCTACCGAGGGCATGGTACCCTGTCCATCAGTCCAATAGGCATGTACATGCTGATAGTGCACCTCCTCCATGTTCCCCACTGGACACATGCAACACCTGTGGTGCAATCAAATGTGACCCACAAATGACATAACATGCCTGAAACACAAACCCTATATGGACAGATGCCACTGACACCAGGTACTGCTGGTATCATGCTATCACTGTAGGTGCAGGGCCAACCCACTGTTCCATGAACAGTACCCACCACATGAGGCCAGGACTGGCACATCTGATGATAATGATCAGTGTACACAACATAGGTCAGAAACCTCAGGTACAGCTCCACATATCATTGTACATGCATGTGGGAGGTGTGCACATCCCATACACTGTCCATATCATGGACTAAGGGACACATGCATGGCAAACAATGCACAGCATTGACCACAAGCAATAGTCACCCAGGTGACTGGATGGTGAATACAATACCCACCTGTGTGGGCAACTCCAGACACTACAGCCCTGAGCCACAATGCAGACCATTGTCATCTGACCTTATTCCAAGGTATACCCATCACCTAGCCTTGTATAGCTGTCTGGCACCATCAACCACAATACACCTGTGAAGCAGTGCACATATGCATGTCAGTACTGGCACCTGTGCCTGTGTGTGTGGTGTATAATGCATATGACCACATTCACACTCACTACAACCCCCATTGACATACTGAAGCATGCTGTCTGATGTCAGACACATGCACATACCCTTTGCACATATAACCTCCATAAGACCCCTGTGGTGCATGTGATACATACACTGTATTGTGTTGTGGTAATCCCACTAGTGATGAGTTGCATTCCTGACCCTGCCAAGTGTGGTAATGTGTGTGCATCAGCATGAGAGTGTGGCTGCGTTGACGCTGACACCTGTTCATGCGGGCAGACATGAGTACTACACTACCACATAGCTACCATGTCCCTGTTGCAGATGTCACTCACCATCACATATATGTTCTGAGGGCTCCACAACATGTAACCTATGCAGCACATCCAATAACTGCATGGACATGTGATAGCACTGCATAGTCATCAAGGGTTTGATACCCTGTACTGGTAGTTGTGTGACACAAACATGTATAAGTTTTACTCTCCCACCTGTCCCTGGCTTTTCTGTGCCTCTACCTGCCTCTCTTACTCCCTCTCTGTTGGATGTGGAGACTTACACCTGTTTTGCTTAGGCAGCAGCATGTGTATTTTAAGTGATGCTCAGGATCGGTTGATGGTCTTTGCACGAATTGCAGCCCTCCTCTAGCTGATTGCATGTGGAACAGCTGTGGTAACATTCCCATAGCCAATTGCATGGAATCACACACAAGTATCTCGGAACATCATGCTGCTGTTGGGCTTTTCATTCACTGTGAGCAGGAACTTGATCTTTTGTTTGGCAAACAGCATCTCAGATGGACTGGGGTGTACCTCTAACAACATACACTGTGGAGACAGGCCAACACACAGGAGGGGGATGTGCCTGACCTGACTACAGACTGTAAGTGCTGCTATACTGCATTTGGAGTAATGTTGGTTTAACAGGGTGTGTGTGTGGGTATGACTGTCCTATATGTTTACATACCTGCCATGTCAGTGCTATGTTAATGAGTGAACACCCATCTGTAGGGCCATCTGCAGACTGGCCAGTGTGTGGTGCCTTTTGTTTCAGGTGTTACCCACTGAGCAGTTATCTGTGAACTGCAGAAGGTAGTGTGAGGATTGCAGTCTGTAGATGGTGACAGCCCTGAGAGTTACTGACTTCAAATCCCTCATAGGACATATGGTGCAACAAACCCTGTTACAACAGTAAATGTATGAGATTATCACAGCAACATGTCAGTATTGGCCCTGTGTGCCTGCAGCCACAACCCTGACAACATTTGTACATATGTCATGCAGTAAGGGCTGCATATGTACTGTACACCATAATTAGTGACATCATATCTAGTAACAACCCAATGAGATAGACTGCTACATATGTAATGTATAGTAGGGGTTATATTTGATGACATAAACTGGAAATTCTGTGGTTGTGTGTACAGTACTGAGGTCTGTGTACTTATGGTGATTGTCATCAGTGTGTGTATTGTTAATATGTACCTTGGCCTGTGTACAGACTGTGGTAGATGTCATTGTTCTTAGTCCTGTTCTATCTGATGTTACATGCTGCTCCACTGTATGTTACCCTGTCGGCTTACATGTTTGTAGGGCCATACACGAGCATGTCCCATACCACAGACAGGCAGCCGACCACACTGTGTAATGGCCCAGTATATGTAGGGTTAGTGTGTGGGTGGCACATATGAGGCTGGTGTTGAACAGATAATATATATACCATAATAATATGCTAACATGCCATATGTAGCTGTGGCTGTGTTCACATTAGTTGTGGTGATGCTCTTACACACAGGTGTATGGTAAGGTGGTAACTGTAGGAATAGTGGCTACTACTGTGTGCACATACTACATATGTAACTTAATGTACATATCTCTGTGTGTGTATGTGTAGTTACATATCTATATATCTATATATATATATATATATATATATATATATATATATATATATATATATATATGTATTCATATATATGTATAGCTGTATCTGCATATATGTGTCTGTGTATATGTATCCTAGGGATGCCCATGCCATGCCTGGTCCTGGTTATGGGATCTGCAACACTTGGTAGTGTATTTCGGGGGGGGGGTCTGGCTGTTGGGGGTGTAAACCTATTCGTACAAGACGTATAGTGTTTGGGCCTTCTCAACCCCATTAATGTTGCATGTGGACATATATGTTTTATATATATATATATATATATATATATATATATATATATATATATATATATCTGCTGACATATATATGACCTGACGTATATATTTAGCATATAGATGTAGACATACATATCCATAGCTGTAGGCATTTGCATGTATATATGTTAATATATATTTATATATTTGTATATATTACTATATATGTATGGATTCACTTCATAACACTGAAAACTCAAAACACTGAAAATGAGAAAACTTCATAATATAGAAGACCAAAATACTGAAACTTCAAAATACTGAAAACTCAAAACACTGAAACTCAAAACACTGAAAATACATATCATACATATACTGAGTTTAAACAACATGTATCATAGCACTTTCCACCAAGTGTAAGCTGGGGGGTAAGCCCACCTGCACTCCCCCACACCCCCTGCTACTTAAATATATCAACTCCAAGATTGCACTTAGTGTAGTGAAGTGCAATCTTGGAGTTGATATATATAAGTAGCAGGGGGTGTGGGGGGTGCAGGTGGGCTTGTCCTCCTGCTTACACTTGGTGGAAAATGCTATGTTTTATGTTGTTTAAACTCAGTATATGTATGATATGTGTTTTTAGTGTTTTGAGTTTCAGTGTTTTGAGTTTTCAAGATTTTGAAGTTTCATTGTTTTGGTTTCAGTGTTTTAAATATATATATATATATATATATATATATATATATATTTATATATATATGTTGTATCTGTTTAGATATTAATATATTTACACACACACACACACACACATCTAAATATTGGAATACATTCTCTGTACTGTTGCATGACTGGGCTGGATAATATATTTTTAAAAACATCAGTGCTATGTATATCTGTCATGGCTTCGTGGTAAATCACTTTGTCTATGGTGTGCAGGGTCTTGGGTTCAAACCTTGTAGAGTCTATTTATTTTGTTGCTGGGCAGAACACGGGCTGTTGGATACAGAGTGATTAAAGCACTTTAAAGCAGTTGTAAGCAGGTCTGCATAGGTTTGCACAGAGTTAAGCACTGCTAACTTCCAGTTACGGTTTGCTATACTCTGTTAGCTTCTGAATTGCTTAACCTGTGTAGACATTGCTTACCCCCATGCAAACAGGCTTAAACTCGCTTACTGCTGCTTACAAGTACTTACTCCCACTTACCCCCATAATAATTTCTTTAAAAGAAAAGAAAAAGGGGTTGATAAGAAAGTGGTGAAAAAAGGGGCACAAAGAGGGAAAGACAAAAGGGAAAATAGCCAGGGATGTGCAGGAAGGGTGTAAGGAAGGTCCATAGCTGCCCATTTCTTCTACAGCAACAGCTGTGCATATACACTGAATTTGGAGGTAGATTTGGACACTCAAACCCCTGGGAAAGGGGTGAGGACAACAATAATAAGTTGTGATGCCACTTTGACCAGATTACATGTATTCAGTGGACAAGTGTGTGTATTGGACAGCTATGTATAGGGTGAGATTGTTTTTTGGGAACAGATTGCCCTTTTTATTTCAGGTGAGAGTGGGATATTGGGGAGAGGTAGTAGGTATATTTAGGGAGGTAGGTTGGGTAGAATAACAGACAAGACAAACAAGATGCATACGGGGCAGTATATGGCACATGTGGGGGGTAAACACCTTGATGGGGATGGGTGTTGGGATATCAGAAATCCACAATCCCCCTAGTGGTAACAGTGGGACTGAGGTCCCCACCCATTGGCAGTCACCACTACACATTCACAGCCCCGAAGGTGGCTGTGCTGGGGGCTGAGTTGCAGAGCCAGGCTGACTCTCTAATCATGACATGAGGCCCTCGATCTGGCATAGAAGATCAAACTGCTGGTTGATCTCTCTACACACCCCGACCCTGACCTGGAGATGGGTGATGGGTGCCTGTCTGCACCCACTCCCGGGGGGACTAGACCCATCCCCTGAGGCGGTTCCACCCAAAGGTGGTGCAGGACCAATGGACAGGGAGGTCCGGGATTGGGCTCCAGACATGCTGGTGCCCAGTGCCATGGCCAGCTGAGGTGAGACAGGTTTGTCTACTGGGACTGGCCTTCCCAAGCATGCTATAGTCTTTAGATTTCATCATCATATGTGGGTTAGTAATAGTTAACACATTCCAGTGTTAGGTATAACAGCATGCATAGATATTCCCATTAACCCAGACACCAGATACGGAACAGTTGCATAGCAAACAGAACACATGCATATATATGGGACCACAGTGGTAATAAGAACAGCATGCAGGTACATTGATGGCACCATGCCACCAGTGTTGGAATAATTCAATATAGCACATGCATGGGAACCATGAAAATATTTATAAAACAATTGGCCATTATCAGAGTCATTACATACCAGTTGGGTTGGGTATGTTGATTATTGTTGGAGATATGGTGGGGGGAGAAAGATGTCAATTAACAACTAGTATATTCCTGTAGTCCACATTACTTTCCTAGTCAGTGCTGTTATTTGTACCTTACAAGTCTTACTACACTACCCTATAGCCTTAGTTTGGACAGTGATATGGTTGTCGTCATCATTACACATGAACCGGTTTTACCTGCAGTATACACCTCTTACCTGGTATACCTGTGGAGGGAATGTTTGTTAACACTAACTAGCTGTTTCAACACATACTCCCAGAGTCCGGGTTGATGTTTTGCAAATAGCTATCCAACTCTTTCTGCACAGACTCTGGCCATGTGTTGACCACATGCTGGTGTGCCGGGACATATCTAGAATATTGCCCTCTTCCACCTTTAGTGACCTGATACACACATATACATGCTTTCCTACACAGTTATATTATGTAGCACAGTATGGGTGACAGTGACCAGTGATACTTTATTATTCAGAGAAACTGCAACACTCACAATTCCCTAAAATACCAGAGTGAACAGTACCACTACAGGTTATAATGGTCTGTATTTTTCAGCACAGTGTTCGCATCCAATGTACCTGTGGGAACAATGTTTGCTAGCACTACCTGACTGTTGCCACACAGAGTTCCAGATTACACACTAGTATTATGCGCATACATCTAACTCTGTTACTGTACACACTCTGGCACAGCTTGACAACATGGGAGTGTAGATAGGACATACTTGAAATATTACTCTCCTAACAGTTTCAGGGGTTGCTTACAGTGATGGGTGTGTTCTCATGATGTTTGACAATCACTTGTATTCCCTGTTTGCTGGCTAAACATCTGGAATTATCCCACAGACTTACTACGGGGTCAGGGTGACAGCAGATACAGGCACATATACTGGACATTCTGGCCTCATCTGTTAGGTTGTGGGGTATGAATCTGTATGCAGCCTAATTCCACTCCCAGGATTCAGACCATGGCTGTGTCTGCTACAGCTTAAACACTGTCCATCATAGTTGTGTCTGCTATGTAGATATTGCTGTATATCTCCTATCTGCTTTCTTCTGTCTTATTAATCCCCTGTGCTTTTGCATTCTGACCTTGTATTACAACACTCATATACAGATTTCCTAGACAATTATATGTTGTAGGACAGTGCAGGCAACAGTGATGTGTAATACCTCATTATTCAGAGCAACTGCATATCATTCTTGTATTTCTGGGCACAGTGTTGGTATCTGACAGACATGTGGGAGGAATGTTTATTAGCATTAGCTGAATGTTCCCACACACAGTACGAGATTCCACATTACTATTATGCACATACATCTCACTCTGTTATTGTACACACTCTGAAAACAGCTTGACAAGTTGGGGTGTAAATGGGACATACATGGCTTCTTACTCACATAAGGTATTGGGGAGTTGCTAGTGTGCCAGCTTTGCTCTCATAGCTGTGTGTCAATCAGATGTATTTCCTGTTTGCTGCCTATATGTCTGGGATCATCCCACTGATTTCCCAGGGGGACAGGTTGATAGGCAACAGATATGGGCCACTTTAATAGACATTCTGGACATATATGTACAGTTGTGGGGTATGATTCTATATGCAGACTACTACCACTGGCAGGATTCGAACAATGGCTGTGTGTGCTAAAAAAAACGACAGTTCACATTTCAGTGGCATGTGCTATTCAGTCTTTGTTGTCTGCATTTTCCCTCTTTCCTGTCTATGTGTCTCTCAGTTGTACTAAATGGCCTCTGGGGATTACACCTGTCATATATAGGCATTCCTACACATTCAGTTTATGGTGCACTGTGTGGCTAACAGTGCTTAATGCTACAGTACTATTACATGATTGCATATCTTCATTACCATATGATACCAGGATATACACATGCAGTCCAGCAGTTAGACCTGTTTTGTCAGGCTTTTACACTTTAATTAACTTACAAACAATATGAGACTCTTCCTACATATTCTCTAGTGTATGCAGTACTTGTCTTGAACAATACAGGTTTTATACAAGCAATTAATTTACTACTACTTTTATTTTTATTTCTTATGACAGTAAATGCTTGAGTATTACTAACCTTCTTCATGTTGCAACCTCGCCAGGTGACTGATGTGAGCCTCCTGGTTCACAGCCCGCTCCATTGCAGCTGTGAGGGACATAAGAGGAATATTTAGCCATACCTATCCATGATATACCTGAGCTGGCAATTAGTACACACGTACTGGGGTGATACTTACACATGGCTGGAACATCCCCCTGATGCTCTAGCCTCTTGGAGCCACTCCTCCAAGAGGTCCACCTTACACTGCTTCAGGTCAGCATAGTGGTGCCTGACCTGCTTACCAGTTCAGGGTATGCCAGTGGCACTGGTGAGGTCGCGGGCAAGATGGTCCCAGGCTTCCACCTTATAGTGAGAGCCCTAGTTCTGGCCCTGCAGCAGTCTGTGATCATGGTCTTTGACAAGAAGTCCTGCCATGACCTTGGACTCCTGGATGCACAAGCACTGCACCCGAAAGTGCACACTTTCTTCCATTGCTGCCATAGTGCCTGCATGGGGAAGCTACAACCATTTATGGGATGTATTCCCGCCTCTTGGGTTTAAGTAGGGTTGAGTTCCCGCACTTTTCCGTGATTGGCGGCTAAGCTATGGGCAAACCTGCTTAACTAAGGTTGGCATTGTTTAAAGGGGTATAACACTGGGCACATTGAGTTAGCTGGCCTACACATTGTTTACACCTCCTAAGCTGCCCTGTGCAATGATTAGCATTGCTTACATCAAACTTTGCATTATTTTTTCTTTTTGGCATTGATTTCTTATTCATTACATTTTATCTATCTGCCTGGTATCCGTGAGATGTATTCCCACCTCTTGGGTTTAAGTAGGGTTGATTTCCCGCACTTTTCCATGATTGGCTGGTTTTGAAAAGGCTAAGCTCTGGGCAAACCTGCTTAACTAAGGTTGGCATTGTTTAAAGGAGTATATCACTGGGCACACTGAGTTAGCTGGCCTACACATTGCTTACACCTCCTAAGCTGGCCTGTGCAATGCTTAGCATTGCTTACATTAGACTTTGCATTATTTTTTCTTTTTGGCATTGATTTCTTATTCATTACATATTATATATATGCTTGGTATCCATGATTCATGTGTATATACACTCTATGGGGTCCTTGTGTTTTATTGGGGACTGCAACACTCTATTACAATTACACCTCACTTCTGGGCTTACTGCTGTACTCTACTTCACATATTTATGTTATCTAGTGGGTTATGGAACATATGACTTTATAGTGATTCCTTTCACAGGTTCAGTTTGGTTTTACTATGGTGAGGACTTGTTTGCTGATACCTCATTCTTCTGTACTTCTGTGATGGCTTGGTGGTTAAGCACTGTAAATATGTTTTACAGGGTCCTGGGTTTGAGACCTGCATGGTTGGTTATTTTGTTGATGGGCAGAACAAGGGCTGTTGGATACAGAGTGATTAAGGCACTTTTGAGCAGTTGTAAGTGAGTTTGTGAGACAGTAAGCACTGCTAACCTGCCATTACATCTGCTTACAGAGAGTTAGCTTTAGAATTGCTTAACCAGTGTAGGCATTGCTTACTGCCGCACAAACAGGCTTAAGCCCGCTTACTAGTACTTAAATATGTTTAGTACTGCTTATTTGTGCTTAAACCTGTTTACTAGTACCTTATTCATTATGACACTGACACCTCACATGTGCATTTACTGCAGTACTCCAGTTCATGAAAATATGTTATTTAATGGGTTATGCAACATAAATATTGGTCATGATGTGCTTTTCCATGGAATGTGCTGGAGTGGGACTCAAACCGTGAATGCCTGCTCATAAGGTGAATGCTGTGTCCACTATACTATTGCTATGCTACTTCATTTGCATATATCTCCCTTGTTATCCTCTTCAGCCATTTAAGCTGCATTAACTGTAGCTAAGCAATGGGCACACCCGCGCACTTATGGTTAGCTTTAATCAGAGTTTGATAAAAAATAAAGGGTTTCTTCATTTTATGTATGTATACTGTTGCTGTTGTACACAAGGGGGACTGTTGGTGGTGATATGTGGTCACCTATGAGCGGTCTCGCCCATTCCATACCCCTTTCTGCTGTTCTTCATTGTGGGGTATGTATATTATGAGAGCTCTGCTCTCAGACACACCCCCTGCACTCATACACGCTCCGTGTAAGCCTAGGAGCTCAGGCAGTGCACCTCATTATTATGCATGGCGCGTTGCCGTCCTGCTCCTAAACGGCCACCTCCATGCAGAACTAAGCTAGTCCTGAATGGAGGATTAATAACTCTGAGGGAATATATTAGATTTAAAATGGATATACCAAACCATCCACAATACATTACATATATCACAGATAAGTGATTTAAGCAGTGGAAAAGAATGAGTGAATGGATGCAAAGAAATTTTTAACAGTTAGTTCCATGATTTAGCTATGAACAAGCTATTTAAAATGCTATACTGTCTAATGGTCTACCACTAGAAAAGAAAACTGAATACAGTGTTCAAAACTGAGCTTTTCATGTAAACTGAAACAAAGAGATACTGTATTCCACATTCAAGGAAGTCAAGGATGGACTTTAACATAACTGTTAAAGGAATGCAGGTAAGGTTCTAAAGCAAACAAAAGACATTTCAAACTAAATTCATTTGCTTTCTTAAAAAAGTGCATTGTTTTTATATCTGTTATACAAGAGTAAATATCTGTTTTATTTTCCAAGGGCATTGCCAAGAGGAGGAAATAATTGGAACAGCTATAATTCTATTGCTGTTTTAACACTAATTCATAACTAATTCATAGGCTGGTCTCTTCTAACATTATAGTATGATAAGAAAAACTTGTTATTAGATGTTGCATCATCGGCATTAGGGGGCAGGGGGACTGTCCAGTGAACAGTATTTTTCAATGAGCTTGTCTGTTTTTGCATTTAGGCCTCTCTCTTCTACATACTGCAGGTGCTTTGTACTGCATCAGAACTCATTAGAAAGAATTCAGAGACAGCATGCTTTGGCAACAATGTTTTTATTCAAACAGAAATATTGTAACTTAAAACTTTCTAAATCAATTGTGAAAGGTAAAAGTGTAGATGTAATCCATAGTTTGATATATATATATATATATATATATATATATATATATATATATATATATATATATATATATATATATATATATATATATATATATATATATATATATATATAAATATATATATATATGTATATATATATATATATATATATATATATATATATATATATATATATATATATATATATATATATATATATATATATATATATTAGGGTCAGCTTCTGGTGATTTCTGCTGTCCACCTGGTGAATCTGGGCATAGAGGAGCAATGCAGCAATTGCCTCATGTACACAGACAACCCTCTCCTCCTACCACCCAACACTACAACCTGCGAGAGATGCACTTACATAACCAAACTGGAAACAAAGCTCTCTCCACCCAAGGTTGTGCTAGACAGTCAAGAGGAGAAGGTTAACACCTGCACTACACCTCAAGCAACACATAACCCTTCTAAACCCACAACACCAATATGCACACATAGCAACACTAAACCCACATATGTGGAGGCAGTTAACAGTAACCTGCCCAAGCAACAAGGACCTCTGAAGCTGAAAAGCAAGCAAACACCAATCACAACCAAAGTGTCACATAGCTCACAACACCAGTGTGCCACCCAACAGCCACTAAAGCAAGACAACGTACCCAACACTTCAGTCATAGGTGACTCTATAGTCAGGCACACTGATGTCCCACTCACCAGGCTGAACAAGGAGAAAATTACAGTCAGCTGCCTGCCGGGTGCCAAGATCCTCCACATAATGCATGCACTCAAGTCACTCCACAACAATTACAGATATAACTCTGTCATTGTCCATGCTGGAGTAAATGACTTGAGACATACCTCCCTGGACTACATGAAAAGAGACATGGAAGAGCTCTCGGTTCCTGTGACCCAGGCAGGTATGACCCTAGCCCTGAGTAGCATCCTGCTGTTGCCCAGAATAATACCACAGTATAAGGACACAATAACTGACTTCAACAGTTGGCTAAGCTTCTGGTGCCATTCAAAGGGGATCCAGTATCTGTCTGCCTGGGATGACATGATCAACAGACCATGATGTGTTACCAGAGATGGTCTGCACCTGTCGCCCCTGGGATTCAGGTTACTGGCTCAGTCTTTTTTTCACCCCTATAGTGCCTTTTTCAGGCAACGTTCAAAAGACAAAACCACCATCATAACAGGTACAAGCATGCAAAATTTGAAGGTAATGCTACTCAATGCTAGAAGTCTAAACCTCAAAATGCACTCTCTCGAGGCACTCCTGAAAATGGAGAACATCAATATCTGTGCAGTAACTGCGACCTGGTTCAAGACTCCAGAGAGCACCCCTGCAATACCAGGCTACAACTCTTACCACACTTTTCGGCCACCAAACCAGGACCGAAACACTAAAGGTGGAGGAGTGTCCATATTCACCAAGGATATTCACAATGCCAGGCTAGTTGCACAACACAATGCATCTGAAATTCTCCAGGTGCAACTAACACTAGGTAATACTGCAATCCAAATTGTAGCTTGCTACAAATCCCCCACCATGCCCCAAGATTCTCACTACATCTTTCTAAACATACTGGAAAATATTAAGATACAGCCAAACACCCTAATACTGGGTGATTTCAACTACCCTGCCTTTAATTGGGAAAACTACTCATGTCCCAACACCTTTGCCCAGCGGTTCTTGGAATTCATAAATTCCAACGCCCTTGATCAACTAATCCTTAGTCCCACCAGGGGCTCCAATATCCTAGACCTGGTCATTACCAACATGGGAAATCGATGCTCCACACCTATGGTCACCCCCTTGTTGGTCAGGTCTGATCATAAGCTAATCACTCTTGACATCCACATCCCACTCCCACCCCCAGTAAGGAAACCTACATAAAAAACTTTTCCAAAGCCAACTTCATGCTACTTAAGTCAGACGTGACAAACTTCATGACACCCATGCAAATGGGAACTGAAAGTTCGACTGCTGAATCCTACACTAAGGCATTGTACGTGCACATCCACTCGTGCTTGAATTGTGCCATCCCAATAAAACCAAGACGCTCTCCTCCAAAAAAAGGAAGCCATTCTGGTGGTCCCTTGCCATAACCAAACTTTACAACAAAAGGAAGAAACTGTTGCAGAAAAGAGGAAAATCTCAGGATGCAAAAAACTCCCTTACCAGCCTCAGTAAGAAGCTGGGATCCCTCATTAAATCCTCCAAAGTTAGTTACGAAAATAAAATTGCCAAAGATTCCAAAGACAACCACAAGGCATTCTATAGCTATGTCAAGAATCTAAAAGGCAATGCTCAGATCTGCTCTGAGCTACAACAGAATGGCGCTAAATATACTGATCCCAAGGATATTCCCAATATCCTGGCAGATCGATTCAATGCAAACGTCATCCTCCTCTCACCCCATAAAGGTCCTATCTCAATACCAAAAGATTGCCAAATTCCAGTAATAATGACCATACAGGTAAAAAAAACACACTCTCCAAAGCTAAGAATACAGCATCCATGGGACCAGATGACATCCCAGGCTGTGTACTACATGAACTTCAAAATGAACTGGCACTTCACCTAAGTGTCATGTTCAATCATAGCATCACTGCAGCCATCATGTCCACTGAGTGGTGCACAGCTACAATTATCCCACTCCACAAGGGGGACTCCACCTTGCATCCTGGGAACTACCACCCCATCAGTCTTATGAGCCTGATATGCAAGGCCATGGAATGTATTATCATGGAACTTATAAACAAAGACATTGGCAACCTTCAAACACTGGACCCCATGCAGTTTGGGTTCGTGAAGGGCCAATCCTGTCTCCTGAACCTGATTGACTTCTTCAAATCAGTCTCCAGAGCTACGGACAAGGGTAAGGGGGTCCACACAGCCTATCTGGACCTTGACAAGGCTTTCAACACCATCCCCCACCCTGGAATCAAAGATAAACTTACTAAGCTGGGCATTAATCTCTATGTCACTCGATGGGTTGCCAACTGGCTTACTGACAGAACCCACACTGTAAGAGTAGCCGACTCCAAATCCAGTTCCAGACAAGTGACAAGTGGAGTACCTCAGGGTTCAGTCCTGGGACCGCTCTTTTTTGCCATCTACTTCTCTGAAGTACAGGCCAACATTAAGGGACTCTGGCTAACAAAGTTTGCAGATGACTGCAAACTGGGAGCCATTATTGAATTATCAAATGATGTGGATATTCCACAAAAGGGCCTTACAGAGATGCTTGGTGCCAGAGCCATGGGTTCAAGCTCAATGCCAAGAAATGTATAGTTATCCCATTTGGGAAAAAAACATTCACCTGTGAATTACACATAGGTGGCAGTACACTAAACACCGAAAGTGTGATTAGAGACTTAGGGGCACAGGTGGACAGTGGTCCACAACAGTCAGGGAATCCTTCTATGTGGCACACCTCATCACTAAGGGATTTTCATCCAGAAAAAAGGAGGTCATTGTCCCACTATACTCATCCCTCATTAGACCCCATTATAGAGTACAACACCCTATTTGGTATGTACCTCTCAAGGCATCTGCAACAACTGGAAAGGCCATGAAAATGCCTCACTAAATGAATCACAGGCCTAAAGCAGATGCCCTATGCCGTCCATCTAAGAAAACTCTACTTATACTCTGTCACATATCGTCTACTCAGATGTGATCTCTGCTTAACATACAAGGCCATGTCAAATCCAAAGCTGCTGGACATGCTACACTTAAAGAAATCCAAATCCCTCAGAGACACACATTCCAGGGATCTAAATCTTGTCATCACAATGAACAAAACATGCTGGAGGGATAGGTTCTTGACCCAGAAACTCCCCAGACTCTGGAACAGACTACCCATACATGTCAAGCAGAGCGCCTCTTTGGCCCTCTTCAAAAGGAACCTTGATGATTGGATGGGAGATAGGAAATTCACCCCAGGGATCATGTCAGTCAGTCAGGGAAGTAAATACTGTGGGAAGAAATAGCCAGGGTATAGTTATGGCTAGGCTTGTATAGACCCAAGAAGCTTCTGGTGTGCATAGGCCCACTGTGTGCTCGGTCTGTACCAATACGTAAAACACCAAACCAATAGTCCAGCACAACTATAATATACACATTACAAAAATTTGTAACGAAAAAGAAATAAAGTAAAGTAAAGTCCAGTTATTACTTTCAGCATCATTTATTCAGGCTAATGCCAATTCTGACACAAGCCCAGGGATGAGAAACTGTCACAGCAACAAGAAACTCCAAACTCCGGTTTCATCCCCCTGGCATCCTCAGCGGAGTGATACAATCCCTTGCAATACATACATTTAAATACCCATTTCTTAAAGACGTAAGGTGAAATCAACTTACTTTTTCAACATGTATTAAACAATACATTAAATACATCCCCCTTGTTTTCGATGTCTCCATTGTAAGTGGATTCATCCACATATTAAACTCAAATAAGTCTCATCAAAAACATGATCACAAGTCACAAGCACTTAATATATACATTCTTATAAATGTTAATTCAACCCAGGTTTGGACAGTGCCTCCAAATTTATAATCCAATGCCTTTCTTTCTTATCTAAAAAGGCGTGTTTTTGAACTTCAGACAAAGTAGTGCTCCATACAGAATCTATACCTACAAATACAAAATTAGCAAATATATGTTCACTTTTGTGTTTAAATAAGGCACTCCTCATATGTTGACTTCTTATGTCACTTAAATGTACTGCTACCCTGCTTTTAAATGAACATGATGTATTCCCTACATAAAAGGCTCTGTATTGGTATATAGCCATATAAATTATCCATTCACTGTGGCAGGTAATTAACTTCTTAATTTCAAACACCTTTAAAGTATTTGTAGATGTAAATGATTTTGATTTTAACATCACCTTACAGTATGTGCAATTTCCACAAGGGTTACTACCTCTGATTGTAATCAGTTCACTTTTGTCACCAGTATTCATCTTTTTAAACCAAGACAAAGATTCCTCAATATTTCTGCCCCGTTTATATCCATAAAACAATGTTCATCTAAACACTCATCAAAAAACTCATCTGTTTTCACGATGTGCTAGTATTTGTCAGTTGTGCTTCAACAAAGTATTAGTTTAAGGGTGTGCACATTTATGTAACTAGCTTATTGTACTTTTTTATTTTTTTATATTTTTCCCATAAGTGATTTGTTTGTTTTTCAATTGAATTGTACAGGTTATAGGTCACATTAAAGGCAGGAAAAGTTTTGAAGTGATTTATTGTGGTCTCATTTTTTATATCACAAAAACCTGGCATTTTAACAGGGAAGTGTAAACTTTTTATAGCCACAGTGTGTGTGTGTGTGTGTGTGTGTGTGTGTGTGCGTGTGTGTGTGTGTGTGTGTGTGTGTGTGTGTGTGTGTGTGTGTGTGTGTGTGTGTGTGTATATATATATATATATATATATATATATATATATATATATATTTTTTTTTTGGTTTTTGCCTTATGCAGTAAGTAATCAATAAATAACTGTTTAAATCTTAAATTTTGGTACAATGGTAGCTGAGAGTGAGGTACAAGAGAATCACCCCTGGATTCAACGAACTCTGTGCAAGAATAAGACTATTCCTGCATGGAGTGGTTCGTGTCCATTTTGAACAGCAGTGTTCCTTGAATATTCATGAAGGTGCACTGCTGTACCTCTTATATGGACACAAACCATGAACGAGTGCAGGGGGCATGTCCAAGTAGTGCACGGACACTGAACATGCCCCCTGCACTCAGAAAGTGCCATAAGCTGAACTGGCATAATATTAGAGATTTACTCTAATATTATGCCAGTATTTCAGTGTCCGCAGACACTGAAATGAGATAATGATCATTTCAGTGTCTGCAGACCCTGAAAGAAACATCGGCATGAAGAAAACAATGCAGGGGGTGTGTGACAGGTTCTGTGACACACCCCCTGCATTGCTAAAGTGCCATATGACACTTCTGCAACCTGCTAAAGCAGGAAATGTGTGCAAATGCATACATAATGGGGGATGAGTCCCCCAAAAGCGACAAAACACACATATAGCCCTCACAAACAGAGAAAGTTGATAGACAACAGGTCATGCATTTGCATGAATTATGGAAGGGTAGAAGTCTGAAAGCAAATGTAATCCAATATTCCCTTACAGCAGTGCATGTTGACAAAGGCAAAAATGATGGGGGAATAAATAATAAATTAGGGACACACCAGAAAAATTGCCCTCATACACTTGAAAATTGATAGATAACAGGATATGTATTAGCGGGAGTCCCCGAATGATAGAAGCCTGAAAACCAAATGAATGCCATTATTTCATGATTGGAGTCCTCAATGAGTTGTCAGAACACCACAAGACTCACTTATATAACATAATAATGTAAAAATAGTACAAACTGTTTTTTTGTTCAAGCCTAAGGAATGTTTAAGCATAGCTAAGCGGGTGTGCATGTTATGGCTGTCTGATTAGCATAGCTTAAACATCCCCTAGGAGATAAATGCAAATATACAAGTGAAATTTCCAAGCTGAGACAATGCAGTGGTTAGAGTCCTGGCTTTACATGCAGGCATTCAGAGTTTGAGTGCCAAAACAGGCAACTTTTTATATGGAAAAGCAGTGTTAAAATTATTTTTGTAAACTTAAATTATGTAGCAACTGCTTTTTGTCAACCAGAATAGTGTAGTAAGTCCAAAAGTGAGATGTCAGTCTAGAAAATATGTGAAACCCCCATATAAACACAAGTGCCCCATACAGTATAGTCACACAAGAATATAATTTAATGAAAGCACATAGGGGGATATCATGGATGGTTAACATAAAAGTATAATATGTCAGTAATGAGGAATCAATCCCACAATCCTGATACTTTATAAAATGAAATGTGAGCAATGCTAAGTAGTGCTCAGCTATGCTAACCTGGTGTAAGCATTGCTTAAATGTAAATGCTAACCAAAAAGTAGCTCAGCTAAGTGGATTTGTGCATTGGTAAGCAGTGCTCATCATCTAACCCTTTGACCACTGCCAACCTTAGCTAAGCAGGTTTGCCCATCACTTAGCTTAGCTCAGCATATTCAAAATGGTCCAATGACAGCAAAGGGTGGGAATTTGGCTCTATTTAAACCTTGCAGGTGGGAATACAGCCATAACCAGTTGTTGCTCATCCTTTCAGGCAATATGGCTGGTGTAGGAGAGGGTTCACCCTTTTTGGCACAATGCTAGGGCATTCAGGAGCCCAGGGTCATGGTTAGATTCCTAGTGAAAAATGAGGAGAGACTGCTGCAGGGCCAGTATCAGGGCTCCCAATATAAAGTGGAGGCCTGGGACCATCTCGCACATGATCTCACCAGTTCTACTGGCATCCCTCGAACTGGTGAGCAGGTCCAGCACCATTTCTCTGACCTCAAGCATTGGAAGAGGGAGCTCTTAGACCAGTGGACCCAAGATGCACAGGCACAGAATGTCCCAGAAGTGTGTAAGTATCAGTATCAATTAGTGTTCACCAAAGTCCAGCCTGTGTATGTGATCGATAGGTATGCATAAATGTTTCTTTATCTCCTGTACAGCTGCAGATGGCAGGGCTGCAAGCATAGACGCCCATATCAGCAGGTTGCTAAGGTTGTGCCGGGAGGCTGGTGAGTACAAATCTAGCTTGCAGTATTTAGGGAAAATAAATAGAAAGAAGTAGAATGTCAACTGCCAGTAGGTTAAAATGTGTACTGTGTGTAATGAATAAATGAGACATTAGCAGAGTAATACTGATGTACAGGATATCTATCAATAAAAGTGTCAGTACCCTTCAATAAAACTATATACATAAATGTATTTACATAACATGCAATGCAGACCTTAGAACCATCCCTCTCAATCTTTTAGTGGAAGACGCCTGTATCCAGACCTAGGGACATATTTCAACTATCGCTGTTAGGAATGAAGACATTTGCTACAGCAACAGGGTGCATTTCAGCAGACAATTACTGAAGGATATGAGGATGGAAACTAAAATGTTATGTCATTATTTACTGACATAAATCCTTGGATCATCACAGTGATTTAACAGACAAATACAAATACATTGTGGAACAGAACAAATGTATGGGCCAAACATCTGGACATTCTGTGAAAATCCTGGCAGTGGAGATGTATGCTCAGAACCCCTTAGTGCAATGAATCTACACCAAGCCTGACAAAGTGGGGGGACAAAGGCATGAAATTAGGGACATATCCAAAATAGGTGAGTAGATAAACTGAGACAGTTGATGTAGTAACACTGTATGTCCTAACATATATTGACTGAAATATCACAAGTCTGCAACTCAATTGCTTCTCATTAGTTAGTGACTTCAATCCCCACATCATCTCACTGATGTGTCAGGAATACATAAGAGTTATGGGGACCAGACCAATGATATCGGCCAGACAACAGGACATCCTACGAATGTGTGGACATAACACAACATTAGGGAAACTACACTCAGCTAACTAGCAATATCAAAACTACAATCAGACTGATATAACACCACTCAAATCCAGCTTGGGGGCTGTACACATGCATTTGTAAATATAACATACACTGCAGGGATGTAACACTAGTGGAAAACAGACACTGGTGTGAATGTGCATACTCACAACCAATTGCACCTCAGTCACAGCAACATACCAGTAAGCAAACTGAACTCTACAGTATAATGACTGTGTGAGCAACAATATCCAATTTTCCACTCACACATTACCCCTAAATATACTGCCCCAAGTCACAGTGTAGTGGGATTCTTGAGGTGTTATGTGACATGTCATGATCTGCCCATATAAACATATACAGGAGATAGGGAACCAGAAACTGGAACAGTATGCACAGTCAGAAAGAAAGGGCCCATGAAACTTATTTGTATCCCCCTCCCTACACAGCCCAAATAACATGTACACACTACACTGCTACACAATCCTGACAGTCTGTTAACACAGTCTTCCCAAATGTACAGTTTTCCACAGAATGTATAGGCAAAGGACTCATATATATGGCCGCTTCCTTGTTACATGTCTGAGGGTTCTATGACATCACTGGGATGGTAGCAGGAATGAAGGCAATAAATAATGATACTACATACTTCTGAACCTCTTAGTGCATGACATCTGGACAAAGCCTGACATAATTGGGGGACTGAAGCCCAAACACAGGGGGGGTATATTGGATGTATTGCTGTTATATATTTAGACAGCTGCTGATGTTACTGGGTTTGTTGTCACATATCTTTTCTGAGGGATATTAAGTCAGTAACACCAATGGATATTAGCATGTACTGACTGCATTCCCAATAGTATCCTACTGATTAGCCAAGGGCAATGACTGTGTGGGGAACAGACCAAACAGATGAGCCATGCATCTGGACAGTGTCTAGGCCTCTGGACAGTGTAGCGGTATGACCACAGTCATGTAACAGAAGGGAAATGCCCTTACAGCTGCTGACCATGTCACCCAGCACCTTATGAGACACAGTAAGACCAACATGACACTCCCCCACATCAGCTCTCAGCAATTACCCATGTATATTCAAATATAGTATGCACTACAGGGATGGAACTGTAGTGAAAAGCAGATAGTGGTGAAAAATCGTCCACCCAAAAACATTTGCACCACAGTCACAGCAACATATCAGTACCCAAAATGAACTCCAGAGTACGACTGTCTGAACAAACATATCCTGATTGCCAATCACACACTACACTGACATATACTGGCTAAAATAACAGTGTACTGGGAATCCTGAGATGTTACAGGACATTTCACAGTCTGCCCTTACAAGCATACAGACCTGATAGACCACCAACAGCCATAGCAGCATGCACAGTCAGATAGGTAAAGGATGTATGGCACTCACATCTGCTACTCTCCCTACCCAGCCCAACAGACATCTATGCACAACACTACTACACAATCCTGGCAGTCTATTCACAATGGCCATAACTGTCATATGTACAGATTTCCACATAATTTCCAGGGTGTGGAACCATAATCCTGGCCACTGCCACATACCACAGCCAGGAGTCTTCTAGGTCACTGGGATGATAACTGGAGTGCAGTCAGTAATTAATGATATACCATACATCTGCAGGACATCTGGACAATGCATGAGATACTTGGGGGACATGGGGCCGGAAAGAGGGACATATCACACATAATGGTGTTACAAATGGAAACAGTAGCTGGTGTTACATGTGTTGTTGTAACATAACATCCCTGAAGGATATGATGTCTGGAACACCAATGGATGTCAACAGTTAGTGACTACAATCCTCACATTATCCTACTGACACCACAAAAGAAGACGTTGCTCGAGGAACTGACCAAATATAGCAGGCAAACTTCTGGTGACTCTGTGGGCAACATGCCATTTGAGAGGTATGTCAGAGGCATATCACTGTCAGATGTTAGGTCACTCAGTAATTGCATGTCCAGATGAACCCTGTTAATCTAGCAACCCCCCATGTGTATAACAGCACTAATGACATACAATCTGTACTGAAATCTGGACCTTCATGTCATTGGTCTGTCTCCACATGTCCTGCCATGTGAGGTAATCCCACCTACTATCTGTAAAGCTGTAGCCCCCACACCTCCATAATGTCCCCTGCACAGGCAAGGAAAAAGGGCAAGGCCCACATGAAGGATGTCCCATATGTTGGAACTAGCAGCAGTGTCCAGAACCACACCACAATACTATGTGGGCACCTACATAGCGGTGTGGCATCAGCAATTCCTGACAGGGCAACATCAACCCCTTCAAGGTTGGCTGAACACCGGAGGTGGACAGCAGCAATATACAACTACCATCATAGGTGGAAATAATCGTAGGATGGGTGAAGAAGGAACAGGTGCCTCACTGGCAGCAAAGTCACCTTGTTCTGCACAAGCAAATAAGGTCACAGGTGATGTGCACTAAGGCTGTCTCTGTGTACAAACTGGATACATCCACCAAGGCCAATCAGTAGACCTTCCAGACATGTGTCTGCAATTCCAGAGGCAACAAACGTATCTGCTCTGTAGTGGTGGGCAATAACACCACATACACATATGCCATATATATAGCCAACCGGCTGCAGAAAGGTGAAGTGTAAATTTCACCCCCATTCCCCCATAGGTACACATGTGCATGTACAGCACCTGCCCCCTCCCCTCACGATCAGGAAGCAGGTCTGTAATGCCCTCTCAAAGGCAACACACGGAGGTCTCCATAGGCCTGATACCATTTCTGGTTGCATCCTACATGAATACAGGCATGGGCTCTCAGACCCATTCTGCAGTGTAGTCAACCATAGCCTGAGCACAGGTATCATTCCATCTGCATAGAGGACAGACAGAAAGTTGACAGAAAACAAGTTATACATTAGCATGAATGTTCTGAAGGATACATATTTGAAACTGAAATGTTTGCCATTCTGTCATGACAGCAGTCCTCAATGACATGTCTGAAAACCTCAGTACTCTCCATTTAATATAATAACATAATATTAATATGTAATAGGAGAGAAATACAAATATACAACTCAAATCCCCAAACCAAGGTAGTGTAGTGGCCAGAGTCCCAGTTTGGCATGCAGGAGTACATGGTTTGAGTATTACAACAGGCAATCCAATTTTACAAGGGAAAGCACTGTTAAATGTAATATTTTCATATTAACATATGCAGTAAGTTATTTTTGTCACACAGGATAGTGTAGCTGGTGTAAAATGGAAGTGCCAGTGCATATAACATGTGAAACCACCCTTGTATATGTGTCTCATACAGTATAGTTACACCAATTGCTACTGTAATGGAAGCACATTTTATATTTTATAAGAAATATATAAAAATATGTATATCAAAATATAATATGATATTATAATATAAGGCTATAATATTATAATATTATTATTCTAATAATAATATACTATATATATAATATATATATATATATATATATATATATATATATAAAATATATTTTATAAGAATGAACTGTTAGCAATGCTCAGCTATGCTTATCAGGTTTAAGCATTGCTCAAACTTGAATGCTATGCAGCAGGTAGCTCAGCTAAGCATATTTGCACACTGGTAAATGTCGCTAAGTGAAGCCAACACAGATTAAGCATCTGTACATTTAACCGTGTGTTGGCATTGCTTACCATTGCGCAAACTCATGCAAACCCACTTACAACTGCATAAAACTGTATTAATCACTCTGTTTCCATCAACCACTGTTCTGCCTAGCAACAAAATAATCAGCCCTGCCAAGACTAGGGCCCATGGCCCTGTACACCATAGTCAGAGTAATGCACCACTACACCATTTAAGCTGTAGGGATTACTGAGGCTTTTTAAAACATATCAGTAGTAGAGCCATTCAACAGTAGGGAAAATATTCTGTAGAATCAGTCAGGTTTTGAATTTATACATATACACATGTATATTTGTATGGAGATGCATATATATATATATATATATATATATATATATATATATATATATATATATAAATATATACATAATATATTTATAGAGATAAACACATAAAATATATACATAAAATATATACATATACATATATAAAACTAAATATATATAAAAAAAAGTAAAATATATATATATATATATATATATATATATATATATAGATATATATATATATATATATATATATATATATATATATATATATATATATATATATATATATATATATATATATATATATATATATGTATTATATATATATATATATATATATATATATATATATATATATATATATATATATATATATATATATACCTCTCAACCTCTTAGTGCAAGAAATCTGTCTCAAGCCTGTCCAAATGTGGGGACAATGGGCCCAAATGAGGGACATATTTTAAATATTGATCTTATA
Organism: Protopterus annectens; assembly: GCF_019279795.1. Classification (NCBI taxonomy): domain Eukaryota; kingdom Metazoa; phylum Chordata; order Ceratodontiformes; family Protopteridae; genus Protopterus; species Protopterus annectens. The sequence goes on along the minus strand of NC_056745.1, from coordinate 254,161,245 downwards.
AATGTAGAATGTTGCCAGCGTGACAGGGTTTGTTTCAGCATACATGTTTGGAAGGATGTGAGTTTGAAACTGAAATTTATGCCATTGTTTACTGTCAGAAATCCACAGATCATCACAGTGATTTACCAGGGATATAATAATAATGAATTGTTTGGAACAGACCAGAAATATGAGCAATAAACATGGACATACTGCAACAATCCAGACAGTCAAGAGGTAGGCTCAGAACCCCTTAGTGCAACAAATCTGGACTAAGCTTGACAAAATGGGGGGAGAAAGGCATGAACATAGGGACACATATGAAATATTGGAGTAGATAAGCTGACACAGTTGCTGCAGTAAGACCCTCATAACTGTGCTAACGTATATTGACTGAAATAGAACAAGTCCAACACTCAATTACTTCTCACTAGTTAGTGACTGAACTTCTCACATTATCCCACTGATGTGTCAGAAATACAGAACACTTATGTAGGCCAGGCAACAGCATATCCTACAAATATCTGCACATAACATCACATTAGGGAAACTGCACCAGCTGCTAAGCATGTCACCAAACACTGTCCAAACTACAGTCAGACTGACCCAACACTAACCCAAATCCACTAGGGGGAATTACACATGTATTGGCAAATATATCAGGTGCTACAGGGATGTAAAAGTACTAAAAAATAGACACCAGTGTGAAAGTGCATATCCACAACCAATTCCACCACAGTCACAGTGACATACCAGTAAGCCAATGGAACAGTATAGTATAAGAACTGTATGAACAAAAACATCTCAGCATGTTTTCCACTCACACACTCTCCCTACATATACTGGCCCAATTCACAGTGTAGTATGATGCCTGACCATGGTATGGGATATGTCTCAGTCTGCCCCTACAAACATATACAGCCGATATATCACCAAAAACAGGATCAACATGCACAGGCAGATAGAAAACGAGTCACAACACAAGCATCCACCCCCCTCTCCCTGCACAAGCCAAATAACATTGACACACTACACTGCTACAAAATCCTGACAGACTGTCAGTTGCCAGAAATACATAGACCTTTCAACTGTACAGAGTCTCACAGAATGTCCAGGCTTTCCCCTCATATATAAGGCCTCTTCCACATAACATGTCTAGCAGTCTGATACATCACTGGGATTATATCAGGAATGCAGGTACTAAATAATCATATACCATACCTATCAACCTCTTACTGCATGACATCTGGACAAAGCCTGACATCATTGAGAGACAAAGGGCCAAAAACAGGGGTATATTTGAAATATTGCTGTTATAAACTGAGAAAGTTGCTGGTGTAACAGGGTTAGTTGTAACATATCTTTTCTGAGGGATATGAGGTCAGAAACACAAATGGATGTTAGCAGTTACTGACTGTAATCCCCAGAGTATGCTACTGATTTTCCCAAGGCAAAAAATATCTGAGGAACACACCAAACAGGATGCCAAACTCTGGCCATTCTGCGGATAGCCCTACAGTTGAGAGTTATGTCAAACACATAACACTGTCAGAGTTAACATCACGCAGAACTCCATGTCCACACAAACCCTGTTAGATTAGATTAAATGTATAACAGCAATGCTTACATTCTGTCCCTATGTCTGGAACATCCCCCCCCCATTTTGTTGTCCTGTATCCACAGTTTTGGTTGTAAGAGTTATTTTCAAATGCCCTCTGTGATGCTGTTGTTCACACACCTCCCTGAAGTCCTCCTCACTGGCAAGGAAAAGGGACAATGCCCACGTGAAGTACTCAATTATAGAAGTGTGTTGCCATGCCATTGGCTATATGAATAACAACCCAGCTGTTCTGCATGCAATTAGCAAGTGGTGCACAGGCCATCAGCTGCTCATGAGCATTACCTACAAATGGCAAGCTGCTGCCTATGCAAAAGAGATGTACACCCTATATCCATGAGAGAGAGAGAAAGAGATAGAGAGAGAGAGAGAGAGAAAAACAATGAGAAAAAACTAGCAGGATATAACCAACTACACCTGGAAAAAAAGGTATGTCAAACAAGTAAGCATGTAATGGATTGCAGTAGGGGGTATGTAAGAATGAGAGATAGGACGTTTAACATATATGTCTCAACAAGACTTGCTGTACTGATATATTGCTGATCAGAACTGATGACCATAGCATCTGGGTCTGTCTGCAGTCACATAGATTATAGGTCATGCCCCTGAGTCACCTCAGGAAAGGATGGCTCACATATGACTACTACTGGAGTGTGTGTTGAACAATACTGACTGTGACAATGCTAGGCCAGCTACTGGGAAGTCATACATATCCATGTCTAACTTGTGAATACAACTATGATATACTTGTTTGTCTCAGAAATGTGAGAGACCTATGCATCACATTTTCATAGTAAAGTACTGTTACAGATGTATATGTTGAACTGCATGTGATATACTGAGCTTATACCACGTAACTGTTCAGTGTTATGCAGACTGACAATATGTGTGCCTTATATTTGTAATCATTTACTCATAGAGTTGTGTTATGTCTGGCAAATCCTTGGCAAATCTTTGAAGGCTGACATTACAACATCTCATTCTTTTTCCTCTGGCTGTTCCCATTAGGGGTCGCCACAGTGGATCATCTGTTGCCATTTCTGCCTGCCCTTTGCATCTTGCTCTGTCACACCAACCACCTGCATGTTCTACATGGTGTCAGATGACAGACTACTATCAACCTGGGTCCCCCAGGCAAGTGATAGCCTCTTCTGTGGTGGCTGGATTGCCACCTATTTGAAGGGGCTAGGTTTTATTCTTTTTGTTGAAGGAGTACTTTTATACATTTTGGCATTTAACTTTGGGCTCTGGCATTGGCACCAATTTGTTGTGAGAGATTTCTGTCCTGATGAAGGATATCTGTGTCAAGTGTAATGGGATTTAAGCCCAGTTTGCAGAACCTCTAAAACTTTGTTAATGTAACCCTCCTGTGTTTGCTGGAAAGTGAGTAGATGAAGGCGAGTGGGCCAGGACTGAGCCCTGTGGGACACCACTTGTTTTGAGCTTTGGGTCTGACATGGGCGCCCCAGCAACTCTGACCCTGTGGGGTTCTGTCACTCAGCCAGTTTGCAACCCATCTTGTGATGTATGGGGCAACATTTAATTTTTGAGACCTCCGGATATAATTGAGTGGTTGTGAGAGCCGAGGCCAGGTCGAGGTAGAGCTGTATGGACTGCCTTTCCCTCTCATCGTGGCTTTGGTGACTGTTCGAAAGTGGTCAAGGTTTAAAGCATTTCTGATCTTTGACAAAGTAGCCACTCTGTTACAAGGGCAAAATCATAAATTCCCTCTCTCACCACTTCCAGAACCTTATCTGAGGCCTTCCTCATTTTCTCTTACTTGTCAGCTACACCCTTACCATTCTTTTCCCAATATACTCAGCATCCCTCCTCTGTACATGTCCAAACTGATGTAATCTTGCCTCTCTTTGTTTGTCTCAAAACTGTCCAACATGGGCTGACCCTCTCATATACACATTGGTAACCCTGTGCACCCTTGTCACACCCAGTGCAAATCCTAACATCTGTAACTCTGCCACATCCAGCTCTGACTCCTGCCTTTTTGTCAATGCCACTGTCTCTAACCCATATAACATAGCTTATCTGACTACCCTCTTGTACACCTTCACTTTCACTTTTACTGGTACTTGTCTGTCAGAAATCACTCCTGACACTCTTCTCCACCCTCTCCATCCTGCCTGTACTCTCTTCTTTACCTGTCTTCCACAGTCATCATTACTCTGAAATGTTGATCCCAATCATTTCAACACATCCGCCTTTGCAAAGTCTACTGCCAGCATCTTCAACTTTCCGCTATCCTCCCTCTCATTCACACACAGATATTCTGTCATAGTCCTGATGACTTTTATTCCTCTCCTCTGTAGAGCATATCCCCACCTCTCCAGGTTCTCCTAAATCTGTTCCCTACTGTCAATACAGTTCACAATGTCATCTGCAAACATCATAGTCAACAAGGACTCCTGTATGATCTTGTTTGTCAACCTGTCCATCACCATTGCAAATAAGAAAGGGCTCACAGCTGATTCCTGATGTCATCCCACCTCCAGCTTAAATGCATCTGTCACTCCCACTACAGACCTCACCTCTATCACACCACCCTTGTGCATATCCTGTACCACTCTTACATATATCTCTGCCACTCATGACTTCCTCGTACAATACCACAACTCCTCTCTAGGCACCCTGTCATATGCTTTCTCTAAGACCAGAAAGACATATAGCAGCTCCTGACCTACTCTGTACATCTCCATCAACACTCTCAGAGCAAACATTGCATCTGTAGTGCTCTAACCTGGCATGACACCATACTGCTGACTACTACTCATCACCTCCCTGCTTAACCTAGTTGCCACTACTATTTCCCATAACTTTGTGCTGTGACTGATCAATGTTTCCCCTCTGTAGTTACTACATCTCTGCACATCAACCCTATTCCTAAAACAATACCCAAACACTTTCTCTCCACTCCTCATGCAACCTCTCACTTTCCAATATATCATTAAACAATCTGGTTAAAAACACCACTGCCATTTCCCCTAAACACCTCCAGGCTTCCACATGTATGTCATGTGAACCAACAGGCTTTCCAGTACTCATTCTCTGCATAGCTATCCTTACTTCCTCCTTGGTAAGCCATTGCGCTTTCTGATTCACCATACCCACATCATCTGACCTTCTCTCTCTCATTCTCTTTATTCATCAGCCTCTCAAAGTACTCTGTCCATCTGCTCAACACACTCCCCTCACTTGTGAGTATGTTTCCCTCATTATCCTTTATAACCCTTATGTGCTGCACACCTTTCCTAGCTCAGTCCCTCTGTCTAGCCAATTGATACAAGTCCTTTCATGCTTCCTTAATGTCCAACCTGTCATACTACTCTTCATATGTCATCCTTAGCCTTTGCCATCTCTCTTTGCCATGTGCTTCATCTCCTTTTACGCCTGTCTACTTTCCTCATCTCTTTGACGATCCCACTCCTTTTTCCCCAACCTCTTTTTCTTTATACTGTCTTGTACTTCCTCATTCCATGACCAGGTCTCCTTGTACTCCTTTGTCCATCCACATGTCACACCATGCACCTTTATAGCCATCTCCCTTACTAGCTCTGCTGTACTTACCCAGATATTTCGTAAAATGTCACTGCCACCCAGTGTCTGTCTTAACCTTTCCCTGAACTCCACCTCACAATCACCCTTTTCCAGTTCCCACTATTTGATCCTTGGTGCTGCCCTCACACTCCTCCTCTTCTTGATCACCATCATCTTACAGAGCAACATTCTATGCTGCCTAAATACACTTTCCCCTGTCACCACTTTACAGTCTCCAATCTCCTTCAAACTGGCCCTCCCACATTGGATATATTCCACCTGTGTGCATCATCCTCCACTCTTGTATGTCACCCTATGCTCCTCCCTCATGCTATAGTACGTATTCACCACAGCCATGCCCATCCTTTTTGCAAAATCCACTACCATCTCACCGTCTGCATTCCTTTGCTTAACACCATACATACCCATCACTTCCTCATCACCTCTGTTCTCTTCACTAACATGCCCATTGAAATCTGTTGCAATCACCACTCTGTCACCCTTGGGTACAGTCATCACCATGTCATCCAACTGACTTCACATTTCTATTTCTTATCCATCACACAACCAACTTGCGTAGCATATGCACTAACAACAGTCATCATTACACCACCAGTTTCCAGCTTCATAAACATCACTCTATCAGACACTCATTTCATCCTCAAAAAACACTCTTGACATAATGTTGCTTCAGGATAAACCCTACCCCCTTTCTCCTCCCATCCATACCATAATAGCACAATTGTGACATGCCTCCCATACACCTAGCCGTACTCCCCTTCTATCTGGTCTCTTGCACACACAATATATCAACCTTCCCCTGGCCATCATATCAGCTAGCTCTGTCCCTATACCAGTCATACTGCCAACATTAAAAGTTCTTACTCTCACTACCACACTCCTAGCCTTTCTCCTCTCTGTTGTACATCCTCCAGGGTATTCCTGTCAATGCAAAGGCTACTGTGCTATTGAATGACACAAGTGTTTTACAGCATTATTAAGACAGTGCCACTAATTTTGTCCCATTGCCCCCATTTTGTCCCATTGCCCCCATGTATGTGTGGCGTCCTACAGATGTCCTGCTCTAATGGGTTGAGAGGGATGACTGGGCAGCAAGAGTGTGAATACAGTGTGCCATACTGACATAGAACAGAAATGTATATCAGGTATTACCTGTGCACATGTCAGTATGAGAAGGTCTATCTGGGCACCTCATAACAACAGACATGGGATGCAAAAAGTCAGTTAATTAAGCTGTGCATGTTGTACATGTGTGTAATCTTAGTCACTGTGCATCCAACAGAGTGACATTTCTACAGCTACTAGTTGTTGCATTGCCCTGACACAGCCATGGGTACTATAATAAGCATGATTATCAGTTTGAAATTGGAGAGGTGTCCAAATGTGTTATGACTTTGTGTCCATGCCTACTGCAAACAGCTATATGAACACCTACATAGCTGTATGGACTCAGCAATACCTTCCTTGTAAAACCTGCCTCCACCAAAGTAGACTAATCCCCTTTGCTAGATGGCAGAAATATACAAACCACAGACTTGGTCCCTATATTGGCTGTACAGGGAAAAGTAGGAGCAGGCACCAACCCTGCATCAAGTCAGCCATTGTCTGAGCAAGCATATAAGGTCACAGGTGGATTACTGTAAGGCTAACTATGAGTACAGACTGGACACATCCACCAAGGCCGATGACAAGGCTATCTTCCCATATATCTGCAATCTCACTAACAACAAACCAACCCAACCTGTAATGGTAGTCAATCAGACCACATACACACACAACATAGCTATAGCCAACCTGCTGCAGATAGGGTTAGGGCAAACATCACCCCCCCTTGGCTCAGCATCACTATAGGTGGATATGCACAGCACCCACACCCCTCCCCTCATCACCAGTGAGCAGGTACATATTACCTACTGAAAGGCAACAAACGTAAGTATCCATGAGACATGATAACATCACTGTCCACATCCTACATGAACTCAGGCATAGGCACCCATCTCCATTACACACTGTAGTCACACCAAGCCTCGGCACCATCCACACCCCATCTACATGGAAGATGACCAATATTATCCATCTACACAGACTTGAATAAGGAATAGAGGATTATGCAATTAACTGGCCCTCACTGGGGGGATATGACACATCAGGACCAGGAGTGCAATGCAAGCTGATACTGTACTGATAGATTACAGGGGTATGGTGTGGTTGTGAGTGGTGGCTACTGGTATTCAATGTACATGTGCAGGTTCTGTACATACTGTTGCCAAATGTATGAGGTCCTGTGATGTGTTTCCCTGTTTATGTCTTCCAGGTGAAATGTCGCATCAGAGAAGGGCAACATTTTCAGTGGCTGAGACTACCATTATCATCAAAGTCATGCTACAGCACCATGCAATAATGTCCAGCCGGCGCCAGCAACATCTGCAGGAGAGGATTGCCCTGTGGCATGACCTTGTCCATAGGCTAAACGATGTCAGCCTGCATGGACGTACATACAAGCAGGTCCAGCATCGTGCAACTGACCTCATATGCCATGCCCGAAAATGGTCTGCTGCTGTGGCCAGGGACCACACAGTCACAGGTGGGGGCCCAGCCACGCAGCCCCCACTGACACCCACTGAGGAGTTCCTTGCCAACCTTGGGGCACCCATTCCAGTACAACATCAGGGTACAGACCCCACATGCTGGAGGTGGGTGACACCCAGACAATGGATGAGGAGCATGTAGGTAAGGCTCCAGTGGAGATTATTAGACTAGTGTAGCAGACATACTTGTATCTATAGAGTATCTGCATGCATGTGTCAGGTCATACTGCAGTTGTGGATGGGGTTTCTAATGCACAGAAGTCCACATCTATGGTGAAGGACAGAAAATTGTGTAGTATCGGGGGTTGTACTGTAAATGTGCAGACATGCTGCATCCATCCTGTACCAATGTCACATGTGAGTCAGCTGACAATAACTCTCTCCCACAACTACTTATGTCCCTCTGGTCTGCATGTGGGACAGCAGCCTGAAGCTGGTGAGTATGGAATTGTTCTGTTGTGGTTTTCCAATACCCCAGGCATGTGAAGGGCATGCAGTTTACCATGCACACAACTGTCAGTCATAGTTGTATTGTGGTGGGGTCAACTGCATTGCATCACAGTGGTCAACACAATGGCCTATCTGAAGAGAATGTAATATTCCTGTAGTATACCTCACAACCAGTCAGTGCAAGACTTCTTGACAGAGACCAGCAAAATGGGGGACAACTGGCCTAAGGTAGGGACATGTATGAAACATTACTCTTATACAGTGGATATAAACAGTGTACGCAACCCTGTTAAGATGCCAGGTGTTTGTGATATATACAAATTGAGACCACAATATGTCAGTCCACACCTTTTCCAACCTTTAATGTGCACCATAACGTGAACAATTCACTTGTAAAACCAACCAATCTGTTGGGCGCCAAATATGGAGTATACAAACCCTGCAGTAAGCTTAATGCATATGTGTGCACACCCTTCAGATAAAATTTTATTGCAGCAGCTTATGATTTACTGACTGCATTCAGTCTGCTTGGGTACATACCTGCCATCAAGTAAAGGCACTTTAACACCAAACAACAGTCTGCTGTCCAAGTAGGATATTCATGACATTTGCTCAGTTGCCTGCAACAGCCATGGCTTGCAGACAGCTTACAAAGCAGCAAAGGGATCTCATATTTGAAAGCTATCACTCAGGAGTAGGGTACAACAACATTACCACAGCCTTGCACACACCATGGAACACAGTGGAGACAGTCTTTAAAAGGTAGACTGAATATGGGACAACAGTGCTGTTGAAAAGAACCTGACATCCCTCCAAAACTGATGAACAGACATCTTCAAACCTGATCATGGAGGCTGCCAGGAGACATACAGCAACACTGAGGGTGTTGCAGGAATCTCTTGTAGGTACTGGTGTTGTGTACTACATGTGAGAACAATCACCCATATTCTGCATAAGTCTGGGCTATGAGGTAGGGTCAGAAAATGGAAGCATTTCCCCACACCAAAAAACATCCAGGGGTGGATACAACTTGCAATACAGCACATCAAGTCTCCTAAAGGCATGTGTGAAAATGTGTTGCGGTGTAATAAGACTATGGCTCAATATCACAGCCACAATACCTAAAGGTACATGTGATGCACATGCAACACCTCTCTTCACCTGAAGATCTACCATCCCCATGGTGAATCACCCTGGTGGTATTGGCCTGCTGTAGGGATGCTGTTCTAAAGCCAGAACTTGACCTGTAGTCACAGTGATGAGAATTCTGAACAGTTCAAAATAACACTCACATCTGGCCCACATCCATCAGGCCTCTGCAAGAACATTGAGGATGGGGAGGGGTGTCAGCCTTCAACATGACAAAGACCCAAAGCATACATCAAATGCTACCTAAGATGGGCTCCACCTGAATACACTCATGGTTATTGATTGGCCCAGCCAGAGCCTAGACCTAAACCTGATAGTAAAACCCCAGCATGACCTGATGAGGGCTGTGCACATGAGCTGCCCTTGCAATTTGACAGAGTTGGGAGACCTTTGCAAGGCAGAGTAGCCAAATAATGCCAAGTCAAGATGTGCCATGCTGATAGACACCTTCCCACGAAGAGTGAATGCTTTAAGTCACTTACAAGGTGCTTCACCAAAGTATCATTTTAAAGGTGTGCACACTTATGCAACCACCATATTGTACATATTTCATTTATTATATTTTACACGTAACACATTTGTTTGTTTATCGCTTGGATTGCACAGGTCATATGTCACATGAAATGTCGGTAATATATTTGAATGCAGTATTGTGGTCTCATCTTATATATTGCAAGAACATGACATGTTAACAGGGTTGTGTACACTTATTATATCCACAGTAAGCTTAGAAGGTTGGTGGTGTAAAAGGAATTGTGTGACCATACATTTACTGCTGATTTGGAGGTCTGACACTCAAAAGTATGTCATTAATCAGTGACATCACTCCTCAGATCATCCAAGTTATTATGTATCAGACAAACACAGGGGTTATGAGAAACAGAGCAAACATATGAGCCAGACATCTATACATCTTGCGAGGATCTGTACAGTTGTGAGGTATGTTTTGTAGTACTTGTCACTGTGCTATACACGTGAACAGCAATGATATGTACATGGGTGTAGTCTGTGCTAGGGAAGGGCTATCACCTACTAACACTACTCATGTATCTCAGAGTTCTATATTGTTAGTTACATGTAGTAAAACTGGCTGCAATGCATGATGCTGAGGGCCATGTGTCATGCATGTCACCATTTGGGTAATGTGAGGTCTGTGTAACAAATCTGTGCCACCTCACCTGTAAGTGTCTGTGTGTCTGTGTGTGTGTGTGTCTGTGTGTGTGTGCACATGTGTGCGCATGTGCATGTGTGTACCAGCCAACCTCAAAGTGCAGGTATTAATGTACATATGTTTTCTTCCCCTCCCAGGTGGCAATGGGGTTTGGGGTCCCTCCCACTTGGAAACTGATGTCATTGTTTCTGCAGACTCTGACAGTAATGATAAGAATAATGAGGTACAGGTGGGGGTCATCAGGGGCTGAATCTGTGCCATTGGTTGGCATCCCACTCTTGCCCACACCATCCCCACACACAGTGACAATCCCCACACATACCCCATCACCAGTGGCCACAGATGATGGACGGTTGTCAGGTGGTGGCATGGAATAGGCTAGTGTGGTGAATATGGCAGGTGTGAGTGTAGACACTGGCCTTAGCCAGAGTGCAGGTGAGGTCCCACACAGGCAGATGGACAGGGGTGCTTGCAGGAGGGCTGCTGCTCATCAAGCTGCCATTGCAAGTGCCACAGCAGGTGCCACCAGACCATGTTTTGGGCTGTCATGGATGCACAGGCACGTAGTGAATGCCACATCAGACAAATACTCAGGGTAGTGGATGCAACTCTTCCTGATTTACGTAGTGACATACATGACTTTGTTGAGGCTACATGTCAAAATACTGAGTCATGAATGATGGTGGAGTGAGACCTTGACAATCATCAACTGTGGCATGTCTGTGCTACAGCGTGTGGTGGGAGATGGGCATTGGTCACATGGATGTATGTCAGCACCATCAACAACTGAGAGTCCACAGGGCCATGCACCTCCACAGTCCCATAGTGGCAGTGACACCAGCACTACCAAAGGGGAGTTACTGTCCACATCACACCAGAGCAGGCCATGGGCACATGGTCCTGGCTAGTCCCATCAGGGATACAGATCCAGCAGACAGCAGTCACCATCAGGAAGCAGTACTGCATCTGGTCTTGGGCTTGGTGGTGCAGGGGATACACCCTGGCAAGACCAGTTCCCATGTCCATGGCTGGAGATGGTGAACTGGACACCCTGCCATGTACAGTCCACAGCTGTCCAACATACCCCTGTGTAGGGCAATCACATGGCATGACTGTGTGCATACATACACACACATCTGTATCACAGACATGTCACCTCCAGACACACACAGCACGTCTGCACAGCCCATCTATTGGATACCCGTCCAAACACACACATGATGTCAACCGTATGGCCCAGCCTAGGCCTCTGGCAAACCCACACCACACCCTGTGCAAATGATGATACCTGTGCCACATCCCTGTCATCCATAACATTGATGCAGGAACATGCTAATATGGGTCTGATGCACAAAGTGAATATAGTGCAGTGTAGCTATGCAATACTATGTAAGGTGCTCTCTGCTTGCGTTTGTTATGGGTACATATACAGGTGTATGTACCTTATTAGTTAGGATGCATTATTGCTGTTAGTACCACTGACTGAATGTAGTCTGACATGCTGTATTTTGTTTGTGTTCCAGTTGTCTGTGTGTCTGCAGGCTGTGGCCCTGCAGACATTCACAAGAGGGAGTATAGCAGAGTGGGAATACACCAACTGTGTCATAGGCAAGGTACAGCTTTATATGTACATTTACCAGATGTGTATGCATGCAATTGTGTGTGAGGGACACTGTTGTCAGACAATGTGACATAGCATGCATACCCCTTGTCAGAGACAGGTAGCCTTCAGACATATCACGTCAGTGTTGTGTAGTACCACAGGCTAATACATACAGAATAGGTTACTGCAGTACTGTCAGCAGGTCCAACACAAGTGTAGCCATTACATTAACTGCAACAGATTCACCTGTCAACACCTGTTGGCCCTGGCATTTCTTTCCCATACACTCAACCCTGATGCAGTTGATGAGGGCATGCATGATACTGTGTATGAAAGGTTTGTGGTATGCATTACTGAGTTCACTGGGTGGAACAGGGAGGCAAAACTGTATATCTTTTGCATACACATAGTAAGGACTGACACAGGGGATATACATACAGTAATACAAACACAGTTGGCAATAGACAGATTACTAAACCTACATTTCCACTTTGATGTACTGTAGTACTACATACACATGACATGCCCTACATAGATTATATGCATGGGACATAACACACTACCTCTTACAACATGTAATGTTCTGAATGCCTTCATGGATGGTGAGATAACCGACCAGCAATTGCATGTGGAGTCATGTATTGCTCCTACAAGCCTGGACAAGACATTATATCAGCATGGTGTTTCAGTCAGGTATGATACATGATGCTAACATGTGTGTCACTACACTCACTGTGGCTGATTTGGCAACAATATCTCATACATGGGCATTGTTAAGGGACACAGACCACCTATAGGTTGCAAACATATGGATATTCCACAGACATCTGTACAGAGGACTGGTATGGCCTGCACAATGGTTTAACATGCTGCATGTGTGGCACATGCCATTACCACACTATATAAAGTAATACCATCGGGAGGTGGTAAACATGCATGAATGGTACACACATCAAAATGGTATCAGGCAAACATGATATGATCTTCACCTAAACACACACACAGTTGCCAGTACTGAGATTAGAACCTCTTCCTATTTAGTAATTGCTACTATAGTGTTACACAGTTATCAGACGCGCCACGGAGCTTACATGATTTCACCTACTCCCAAGGTACTTCTAAGGTGAATGACAGCAGGCCTAGTAAAGTAGGGTGATGGAAAGTTTACAGGGTGGAGTACAACTCAAAATGGTATAACCCACACAGTATATGATTCTCACACAAACACTTGCTAGAATTGGGATTAGAACCCCTACCTATCTAGTTATTTCTACTATAGTGTTACACAGTTATCAGATGTACTACATAGCTTACATGATTTCACCTAGTCCCAAGGTACTTCTAAGGTGAATGACATCAGCAGGCCTAGTAAAGTAGGGTGATGAGTAGTTTACAGAGCGGTACACAACTCAAAATGGTATAAGAGACACATAAATGATTCCAACACAAACACACACACTTACTTACTAGTATTGGGATTAGAACCCCTGTCTATCTAGTTATTTGTACTACAGTGTTACAGAGTTATCACATGCACTACAGAGCTTACTGAGCTGACAGATGGCCAAAGGTGCTGATAACTGCACAGCTGAAGTAAACTATTACAGGTGCCAGAAAGTCTGTCTTCAGTTTTTCTCTTAGATCTTGCTAGTTCTTTCTCTCTTGCACTTCAAATAGCCTAATAGCTTTGCACTTCAACAGGTTTTTGTATCAGTTATTCTAGCACACCTGAGAGCCATCATCAGTAGTCGTTCCTCGTGGAATTAGCTCCAGTACTTAGTAGTTATGACCACCCCTCCTGGCATGATTAAAGTGCTGTTCTCTGTGCTTTTCCCCATTAACCTGGTGCACTTGGGCATTCTGAGGCACTGTTGCAACTGCCTCATGTACATAGACAACCCTCTCCTCTAAACTCCCAACACTTAGACTTGTGAGAGATACCCCTATATCACCAAATTGGAAGATATGTACTCTCCAGCAAAGACTGGATTAGGTGATCAAGAGGAGAAAGGTCAACACCTGCACCACACCACATGAAACACATACCCCTCCAGAACACCCACTATCACAGCTCTGACATACAAACAAAAAACACACACACCTTCACAGAGGCACTCAGTAGACATTTACCCAAACAGCAGAGACCACTAAGACAGACACCCATTTGAACACCACAACATAGCACAAACCACAGGACACATATTTCACCTACATAGTGTGCCCCTCAACCTAAGATCCCTAAGGCTAACCTCCTTGCCCAATACAGTAATCATAGGTGACTCAATAGTGAGGCACACAGATGCCCCACTCACTAGGTTGAACATAGAGAAGATAACAGTCAGCTGTCTATCAGGTACCAGAATAACACACCCAATCAGGTAACTCCATAACAACTACAAGTATCACTCTTTCATTATCCATGTGTGTGTAAATGACCTGAGACACTCCTCTCTGGACTACATGAAAGGAGACATGATGGAGCTCTGAGATTATGTGGGCCAGGCAGGTATGACAGTTGCCCTGAGCAGTATACTACTGTCACCCAGAATGATGCCACAGTACAAACAACAAACTGCCTTCAACAATTGGCTTAAGTGTCTTGTGCCATTCTCAGGGGATCCAGTATCTGTCTCCTTGAGATGACATAATTGACAGACTGCGATGGCTTGCCAGAGATGGCCTGCATCTGTCACTCCTGGGTTTCCATGTACTGGCTAAGTGTTTTGCCACCCCTATAGTGCCTTTTTAGGTGGTATTCCAAATCAAATTACCACTGTAACAGCTATACATAAATGCAATCTGATGTTCATGCTGCTCCACACTAGACATAAACATCTCAAGATGCAGTCACTCAAAGCACTCCTCAAAATGGAGAACTTTAACATTTGTGCTGTAACAGAGACCTGGTTTACAGCAGCAGACAGCAGCCTTGCACTACCAGGCTGCAACTCATTCCACAGCTGTCAACCCCAAAACATGGACTACAGCTCCAAAGGTGGTGGTGTCTCCATATTCATAAAGGATATGCACACCTCCAGACTAGTATCCCAGCATAATGCATTTGAGATACTCCAGGTACAACTGACATTGGGAAATAGTGCAATACAGATCATAACCTGCTATAGGTCCCCATCCATGTTCCTAGTCTCTCAATCCACATTCCTCAAAACCCTAGAATCTATCAAGGTCCAATCCAAAACTCCCTTATTAGCATCAACAACAACTTGAGATCCATCATGAAATAATCTAAAGCCAGGTATGATGGCAGAATTGCAGCAGACACTGACAACAATCACAACGCCTTTGATAGTTATAGCAAGAACCTCCACGGCAAAACCCAGAAGTTCTCTGAGTTACTGCACAATGCTACCTCCTATACTGAGCCAACAGATGTTGCAAACATTCTTGCCAGCACATTCAGTGCCAGATTTACCCTTCTCCCCCAGGGGAACAATCAGAATGCCAGAAGAATGCCAGACACCTAGGATTACTGCAACCCTGGTTAAACCTGCATTATCAGCCCATTAGTCTGACAAGTTTGATATGTACAGCTATGGAGCACATTATTAAGGGCCTGATCAACAAACATATATGTAAAGATCATACCTGCTCAACCGAGTCAGTCAACAGGGCTACATCAATCTGGCCAAGGCTCTTGATACCATTCCTGGAACTATTGATGAACCCAGATAGAACCCACAGTGTGAACAAAGGAACTCTGGCTGACCAAGTTCACAGACAACTGCAAGCTGGGAGACATTAACTCATTACAGCCAAGTGATGCCTCCAGGCATTTCTGCAGTTACACCCTACTGCTCCTCTAGGCATCAAATATTGCCTGTTCATATTTGCATTAATAATTCCAAAACCATGTTACATACAAGGTATCGGAAAATTTTATCTTGAAGCATACATGATAGCAAACATAATTGTATTGCTATATGACCTCTGTCAATGGGTATTCATTAAAAATGTATGGTGATAACTTCAATTTTAAATGCTGAAGCCACACCCACTAGGAGTTAAAGGTACATACTCAAAAGAGCTCTACTGGAGGAAATGAGTTAACTCCACAAGTGATACAGACATCCTACAGAAAGGCCTCACTGAGACCACTGACTGGTGTGGAAACCATGGCCTGAGGCTTAACACCTCAAAATGCATCATCAGCCCCTTTGGTAAAAACTCAGTTCCCACTAAGTACCACATCAATGGGAGCCCACTGAACACTGTAGGCGTTATAAGAGATCTGGGGACACAGGTTGACAGCAATCTCTCCTTTAATCACCACATTGACACTGTGGTCAGGAAATCCTTCTATGTGGCACATCTCATTACCAAGGGGTTTGCATCCAGGAAGAAAGAGGTTATTGTCTCTGTGTACTCTTTCCTCATTAGACCAATCATCAAGTATAATGCCCCATTTGGCATGTACCTCACTAGACACCTGCAACAGCTGGAGAGGCCACAGAAGTACCTCACCAAGAGGATCCTAGGCACTAAACACATGTCCTACACAGACAGACTCAAAAGACTCCAGCTATTCTCTGTATCATATCACCTACTTAGAGGTGATCTCTGTTTGACTTGCAAAGCCATATCTGACCCATCTCTTTTAGAAATGCTACATCTAAAGACATCCCAATCCCTCTGCACCACACACTGCAGGGACCTCAACTTCATTACCACAATCAACACAACATGCTGGAAGGACAGGTTCCTTACCCAGAGCTTGCATATGCACTGGAACAGACTTTCCATACATGTCAAGCAAAGCACCTAGATGCCCCTATTCCAGAGAAATCTTGATGAGTGGATGGGTAATAGAAAGTTCACACCAGGGATCACTCCGGTGGCTCTACTTGATGCAGGCACTGGGAATGAATGTCAGGTGGCACAATAGCAGGGCCCTTCTATGGGTTAGGCATGTAAAGGCTTCAGAGCCATTAGCCTAGCACACACATATGAACCTATAAGGGGAGTGACATCAGCATGACAGATAAAGTAGGCCAGTGGGTGGGAAATGTATCAAAATACTTCTTCCTACAAACATATATACACACACACTTATACACCCACACACACATTTGCCAGATCTGAGAGTAGAACCTCTGCCTGTCTAGTTATTTGTACTATAGTGTTACACAGTTATTGCACATGCTACAGAGCTTATTGGGTTGACAACTGGCCAAAGGTGCTGATAAGAGGAATGACATCAGCAGGCATGATAAAGTAGGACAGTGGGTGATAATCCTATCAGAATATTTCTTCCTACAAACATACACACTTACACACCCACACACACATTTGCCAGATATGACAGTAGAACCTTTGCCTATCTAGTTATTTGTATTATAGTGTTACACAGTTATCGCAGAAGCTACAGAGCTTACTGGGCTGACAACTGGCCAAAGGTGCTGATAAGGGGAATGACATCAATAGGACTGATAAAGTAGGGAAGTGGGTGGCAAACTTAGGAGTGATAAAGTAGGGCAGTGGGTGGTAGACTTGTCAAAATACTTGTTCTTACAAACACACACACACACACACACACACACACACACACACACACACACACACACACACACACATACACACACACACACTATCTCTCTCTCTCTCTCTCTCTTTAGCTAAATATGAGATTAGAACCCTTGTCTAGCTAGTGATTTGTACGATAGTGCTACACAATTGTCACATGCGCTATGGCGCTTATTGGGTTGACAAATGGCCAAAGGTGCTGATAAGGGGAATGACATCAGCAGGACTGATAAAGTAGGGCAGTGGGTGGGAGACCCATTAAAATACTTCTTCTTACAAACATACACACACACACTCTTTTGCCAGATCTGAGATTAGAACCCCTATCTAGCTAGTGATTTGTACTGCAGTGTTACACAGTTATCACATGCACTATGGATCTTACTGGGCTAACAATTGGCTAAAGGTGTCAATAAGGGGAATGACATCAGCAGGGCTGATAAAGTGGGGCACTGGGAAATGTTGTGGGTGGTAATGGCCTAAAACTGTTTCACCTACAAACAAACACTCCCTCACTCTCCCATACAGAACTGTCACACACAGTTGCCAGTATTGAGATTAGACCTCCTACCTATCTAGTTATTTGTA
The DNA here is from genome assembly GCF_019279795.1 of Protopterus annectens. Lineage (NCBI taxonomy): Eukaryota > Metazoa > Chordata > Ceratodontiformes > Protopteridae > Protopterus > Protopterus annectens. The sequence continues at coordinate 254,142,988 of NC_056745.1, read as the reverse complement.
CTATAGTGCTACGCAGTTATTGCATGTGCTACAGAGCTGTGAGGGGTGATAAGTGTCCAATGTTACTTCTAAGGTGAATGAAATCAGCAGATCTTGTGAAATAGGGCAATGTGAAGTGTACTGAGTGGGAATAGTCTCCTAATACTTAGACCTATGGACACACACACACAAAGGAACATGATATGATATTATTAAACCCAACCTCACCTTTTATGCTGGCACATGGCTCTGTTTACAACTGGTATGCCACTGTCCACAGCAGGCCATCACTGTATGCCATTCAGGTTATCCGTGTGTGTGACCCACTCTGTCTGTGTTCCATGTGTCTCTCCTTATCACTGTCTGCTTCTCACTTCCCCACATCTATGTGTGTGCATGCTTGACATATGTTATCTGTTGCCTATATATATATATATATATATATATATATATATATATATATATATATGTGTGTGTGTGTGTGTGTGTGTGTGTGTGTGTGTGTGTGTGTATCTCATGCAACAGATGCAGATATATCACATATGGGCCACATACAGCTAGCTGAGGGTAATACTGTTTGATGTACGTGTGTGTGTGTGTGGGGGGGGCAGTTGAGGTATATACATAGCTATCTGTATGCACAGACATAAATACACAATATAGTCATATAATCCAGTGTGGGTTCTGACATGTCCTTTGAGTCTCTAAGTGTAGGAGCATGCCAAGTGTGATCTTCTATAGTTAGAGTGGGACTCCATTCCAGAGATAGGTGTACTCCAGTCCAGGGTTTCGTGTGCTACAGCCATACCTCTCAGGAGTACACAGGACTTTTCTCAGGGTACTTGGTTTGTTTAACATACATTTTCTGATATATCTGTAGTCTGAAACTGCAATGTATTGTGTCATTACCTAATGCCAAACATCCTCAGATCATCACAGTGCTTTACTAGAGGAATACTAGTTGTGTGATGCATATACCAATATTATGAGGGCAGCTATGTAAATTCTTGCCCAATAAGACCATTTGTGAGGTGTGGCTACAGCCAGTTTAGTAATGACATGGCTGTGTAAACAGTCCAGGAACCTGGTGATATACTGGCTGAGGATCTCCTGCTTGTGTGGTATCTTTCTAACCTGAAATGTCATATCCTTGTGTAGGCATACCTCTCACCTGTACATTTTTTGGCAGGTTATCCAGTTGTTTGGCTAGAGGTTTCATCCTTTCTATGTTAACTTGTGTTTTTATGGCAAGTTCGTTACATATAATTGAAGAGTGATGTTACAAAATGATGACAGGTATTACTGTTTCAGACTACATAACCTACTGCAAACCCCTCACCTTACCAACTTTCGCAGTATGTAAGGGTGATATTTACAACAAATGCCTATCATTGTGCCTTTGATCCACTTTTATTTCTGCCCTTGTCCAGACATCTTGCTGTCAGAGGTTGGGAGTTATGGTTGTGGGTAAAGAGTGCATTCAACAGTGCAGGCATGCCCATTATATGTAAAAGAAAACATATGAAAAAAGGATTATTGAGAATGACCACTGGCAACAGTACCAGAAAGCATTTATATTCACAAAAGCCTTGGCACCTCTGCTACACATCCTTCAGGATGTTACTAATATGTGTAGTATATTCCACATAGCACTGTGACACACAGGTATATCAGTGGCAGAGCAGTGGGTGTCACTGGCATATATTACAGTTGGCATGGCAGTTATCTGCACATGGCCCTGTAAAAGGCAGCACTGTACCTAGGGCACTACAAGACGAGTGCCAACAGAACGTGCTGGCCAGATCCGGACAGTATTAACCACACATACACATAGCTCATTGACCCCTGCATATTGTGGACAGGCAACCTGTTTTCATGTGTATTGGTTATATTTGATTTATATTTTGATTCCATTTACCAGTAAAGAAACCAGGTTATATTGTAGTGGCATACATTTGAGTTTCAGACTTCTTACCCTTCATAGCCTTACTGCAACTGCAGGTCCTGCTGTGCTATCACTGTGTGAGTCTGTAGGAGGTAATTCAAAATTGCTGCTATTTGTGTGCCTTTACAAGACATTTCTCTGTGGTTTTCTACAGCTGAATTGCTGTGTGCATGTGAGGGGTGGGGTATGGGACTCCCACCATGAGATCCATGCCTGTGACCTATGACCCCCCCCAGTTAGTTGTCCCCACACATATACTGCAGTGGGATTTGCCACCTTGGGTACTACTGCATAGTGTGTGGAGGCTAGTTTTGGCCAGACATTTCCTGGTGTCCAACATAGCTGTCAGGTGTGTATTGCCTTACCAGAAACCCACCCCATTCCCTTGCATGCATGTAGCATTACCATAGATATGCTAGCAAAACATACTAGTCCATTGATTTATTGTTAAGAAGACTGACTTATCTTGTGCTTGTGGCAGTTGTGAGGACAGTGCTTGAGGGCTGCCTATGTTGGATGCACACAGTACACTGTTTATACATGGTAAGTTATAGGTAATGTGATGTGTGTGTGTCATCCATTTTACTGTGTATGTGCATCAGAGAGAGGTGTCACTCCCTGGGGTCCCTATAGTGTCAGTGTGTGTGCTATGCATTGCCTCTTTACCAAGGCCTGAGCATACTGGGCACACATTCCACAGGCTCAGGGGCCTCCTCCTGTGAGTCCCTCTGTGCCTGTGGGGACCTTGGCAATGGTGGTGGGTGGTGTGGTCCTTCCCTGTAGTTCCTGGTGCAGCTGTTTCTGCAGGATCATAGTGTGTTGCATGGCACATACTATGAACATGTGTGCACATGTGGCTGGAGAGTATTGCAAGGCTCCACCAGATATGTCAAGGCAGTGGAACTGTGACTTCAGCATCCCAAACACATGCTCTATAATGATCCTGGTTTGTGTGTGTGTGCATTTCTGATGGGTGTCATCATCGACGGGTCCAGTGCATAGTCAGCATCCCCCACCAGATGGCCATATGGGATGCCCCCACTGGCAAATCCTTGGTACAGCTGTGACAAATGCTACATGTGGGAGTCATAATAGCTTCCAGGTCTGCCAGCACACACATTCATGATAATGCCCTGGGCATTGCACATGACCTGGCAGTTGATAGAGGAGAATCTCTTGTGGTTTATGTAGACCCTACCCTGTTCCCTGAGTGGTGCTTTGATGTGCATGTGCGTGCAGTGTATGGCACTCGGTATCTCCGAGTATTCTGCTACACGGTGGAAGAGAAGCATATTGCTGGTGCTCTCCTCACGGGTGTTGGGGAAGTAAATGTGCTCACTGGCATGTGGTAGCATGGCATCCAGGAACTGGTGTAGTAGCCTGGATGCAGATGCCTTTGAGACCCCCGTCATGTCCCCAGTAGGTATTTGGAAAGTACCTGTAGCTAGAATTCTTAAGGCTACACATACCTTGGTATCCACTGTGATGAGTTCTCCTCTGTTGGTTCTAGTTCTGAGTTGAGGCCAGCACAGCTCGGTGATTTTCTGAAGTATGTCTCTGTCCACCCTGTAGTGCTCTACTATCTCCAGGTCATGTAGCCCCTGGTAAGTTATCCTGGATCTGAACACTCTTCTCTTTTCTTCCTCATTGGCCTGTGGCGGTTGTCAGCATTATCTTCCTCTCTGCCATCAGCCTCTAGCACATACTGATGGATCAAAGCAATGGCAGCCCCTAACATTTTTCCACTTAAAATTCCCCCGCATGTGTACACCAATGCTGCAGATTTTGTGGGGAAAAACCAGAGTGCAAGGTGTTTGCATACTTTATACTGTTGTGCTGCAGATGCTGCCTGTATGATTGGCTGACTATGATGCATTCCACCTGCCAGCTATGTTATTTGTACTTGATTGCTTTAATTCTGCTATTTTCCTTTTTTTTTTCTCCTTCCCATTTGCTCCCGTTTTAAGCCCCGAGGTGTGCAATGTAAACCTTGTGCCCAAATGTAAAGAGTCCTGCTATTTCCATTTTTTGTTTGTTTTAGACCGGGTACATGACACGCAAACCCGTTTAGCTGATGTAAACAGTAAGAAATGGCCCTCCTCTGTGTACGAAAATCACTCCTCAGTTCATGGAATAAGTCAATGCAGCCTCAGATACACCCCTTGCTTAGCTGTGCTTAGCTAAGCTTATCTCTGTGCCTTAGGGCTCCAATGTGCTTACAACATGCCTTACACACCCCCTTTTCATGTCTGTTGCTCCTTCTAGTTACACCATCATGCCAGAGCACCTACACGGTTAGGTGCAGTTTGGGACTTAGAAGATTTTTGTGATTCAGTAACTTTAATTTCCCCTCATTTGCATACCTCACTGTCTTAGTCCATAGTTACTGCACTTGCACATAGCCTTTCCCCTTAACAGCCACTATTCCCTGGCATTGTTTTCATTCTGCATGCTATAATGACAAAATGACAATTTCCCTTAAAATTGGGTTTTCACCTTTTTTTATATTTTCCTCCTGACCCCAATTGTGCGCCGCTGCCCTATGCTTAAATGGCTGAGATCGGCCAAAAAAAAAGTTTGATTTTTATAAAAAATAAACAGTTTTCCATGCCAATGGCCATATATTTGGTCATTGGAATGCCTAACCAGTGTAATACATGCTTTTTTGAGAGCTGTCATGCCTCCATTTTGTTATTTGCAGAAATGTATTCGGTTAGTAACCGAATACGTTTCTGCAAATAACACTGTTTTTGCACAGATACCTGGCTGCTTGGTGAATCGCTAATTCACCTCATTAGCATAATTTTCTCCAGCAAATGAGGTCATTAGAATTCTGCAGCCATATCTGTGCAGGAATAGTGTAGGCACGCTCGTCCACATCACATCAGCTGTTTGTTGGATCGCTCGTCGGCCATATTCCATGCAGGAATGGCTATACTGTTCCTGCACGGAAATATCAGCTTCATGCATCCTGGGGTCAGTCTCTATTGCTGTTTTTTTTTTTAATTATTTTATTTAACATTTTTCCCATATTAGCACACTGATCACAACTGACCATTTACAGGTACTACCAGGGTGAAATACGAGAAAAAGTGGAACAGAAAGGCTGTAAGGTGTACACGTCAAAAAATAACAATATATAACAAAAATCAAAAAAATAAACAGTAGCATTTAAACAGGTGTAACAACATTTTTAAGAGAAATATGAATTATAGATGTTTTTGTGGTTATATTTCAGGTTTACATCACGGTGAAAATGCTGTGGGTTAATGAGATTTATGGCAGGCGAGGGTGGGGGAAATGGAGTTAAGAGGTGGTCATAGTTGAGAGACAGAGAGAAAAGCTAGAGGTTGCAAGCTGTTTAGGTGACGTGGCCTGCTGTGTGGCAAGTATTGCCTGATTTAGTGTATGATTAGCTCTGAAGATGGGAAAGGTGATTGTATTTCCGTTAGGAGGAAGAGGAGGGAGGGGTTCCTATTGTTTAAGAGCAAGGATGGAGAAAGAGTGGTTTGTACAGTGCAGCCTGATTTATGGGAGTTGGAGTGGTGGGGTTTGTTTGGGAGAAGAGTCTGAGGTTGTAAGTGTGTGTGTGTGTGTGTGTGTGTGTGTGTGTGTGTGTGTGTGTGTGTGTGTGTGTGTGTGTGTGTGTGTGTGTGTGTATTCTGGCAGCTAGCAATGGTAATAAGTTAGGCTGGAAAAGTTTGAAAATGAAAGATCCCACATGTATATATCACAAAATGTCTTAAAGTCTATTTCCTTACCAGCCAAATGAAAAAGGAAAGAGTTTATTATTGTAAAAATTGAGAGCAGGTAGATAGTAAAGCGATTCTATTTCAACAGCATTACAATTATCAATTATATAAATTTTTATCTAATTCAGCAAGTGGGCTCCAGAGTTTGCATAGTATATGGTAACAGTATATCTAAGATACGTGCACACACATTACAGAAGTATAACAATATATTACATGAAATGGAACATTGTATTATTGGCTCCTGCAGTGTCCAAAGTGTTTTTGGATGTGGAAGGTCAGGCCAAGATCTGAAGGGTGCATTGTAAGTCAGGATGTGCAACCAATATTATAAATGACTCAGATGCTTTTGTAGAGTAGGGGGAGTCATGTAAAATGGTCATCACTGGGAGTGAGTTAGGAAAGTAATCATTATAAGTCATGTGATACAGCATCAAAGGGGATGTTTATGAAGTCATGCAGAGACTGAGAAACAGGTGCCATGGAGCAAACCACCTACACATGCATGCATATTCACACGTATGCACATGCACATACACTTGTCCGATTTAAAGCAGTATTTGTTGATATTAATAATGCCCCCCAATAAAAGGACTACTGATGGTCTCATAGAAGGTATGTTACACTTGAAAAGATGCTAAGTAACATCAGTTCAGCCTGTCCTTGCAAGTTACACCTAACTATCTCCAAAGTTTTCTTTTCCCTCCTGCTTTACAATGTTAAATAATAATGGTTCTAGTAGTTAGTAATATAATTCAGATCTGTGTGCCATAACATTCTGATCATTCATGTTTACTAGTATACTAGTTTGCCAAACATTTGACCTATAAAGCTTAAAAGTTTAACCAGGGTTCAAAGAGAGGCCCTTCCATGAAAAGTGAGGTTGCAGCGAAAAGAGGCTTTTAATCTACTCATGGAAATCAGTGATTCAGAGACACATCAGCTGCAATGAGGAAAGACCTCAATTCTCCCTAGCTTGCATATCTCTGAAATTACTTGTGGTTACCACTAGTGCTAACAAGCACTTTACTATAGTTTTCACTGTTGGCAATCCAGTACATCTCATCAACTCAGGCACCCCTCTCAGCCATTTCCTCACAGGTACACACATCCAAACAAATATGCACAGAGATGCACCCATACTTACCCTACCTACCCCCTAACTAACCCATGTATTGCAACCACTCAAGTAACCACACAGTCACACACACATACACACGCACACTCACCTGAGACCACTTATACATCTGCATAAACTCACACACAGCCACAGATACACACACATGCATATACCAATAACATTACCTGTCTACTCTGAATAATACAAGAAAACTGGACAAAGCCTAAAGTAATAGGGGATAAAGGCACAAAAAAAGGGACAGATTTTAAATATTGCACCTATTAACTCTGTACATTGCTACAATAACAGGTTCTGTCTTAGCATGCATTTTACGAATTATACAAAGTCTGAAACTTAAATGTTTCTCATTATTTATTGACTTCAATCCTCAGTGATTTGCCTGAAAAAAAAAAACATTTTATGAGTAACAGACTAAAAATATTGGACAAAAACCTGGACATTATGTGAAATTCTGGACAGTTGGGAAGTATGTCTCAAATGAAATCTCACCTATTGAAAGCAATGGTTGAATGCAAGCTTTTGGCTGAGTTAATTAGCATGGCTGCCATTAAGGATTTATACAGCTTACCAGTTCTATGAACTTCACGGTTGAGTAAATCACTTAACACAAGCATTTCTGGGGGAGAGGACATGATTAAATATCATATGCCAGTGCCACCCTTCCAGAATGTCACATTTACAATTCTGGTAGGCCGGAGAGGCATTTCACTGTGCTGTTGCACCTCTTTGAGCTAAAGCACCACAGTAGGGCTTTTTGTAAATTAGGAATAGCTACTGCCAGTGTTAATGAGGGATTACAGCTGGTTGTAAAGTTTCTAAATCCTGGAATTCACATTTTTTAACATCAGAATTATGTAATTATCCTCCCCTCCACATTCATTATACATAGCATCTTTAAATATATTCCTATTTTTCAATATAACAAATAATGTTAAGAATGATCACAATCAACATGATACTTTAAAACAGTTGTTAAGGAATACATCAATATCCAAACAAACTATGGTATTCAAATTTCTTCAGTCTAGGATCTATATTATAACATCGAAGTTGCAAAACTTCGAATGTTATAATATTGAACCATCTACATCGAAAGATGAAAATAGCGAAGCCCCAGAACATCGAATTCTTACCTAGGGCAAGATTTCGGTGGGCCGTTCTGTGGCTTCACTATTTCCTCCTCTGTGGTGCGATAGTTACGGACCTTAGGGTAAGGGTGCGGGTTAAGATAAATGGATAGGTAGGAATGTATGTATGGTTTAGTGTAGGGTTTTGTTAAGTGCATATGTGTGTTTTAATTAGTTTGTTTGTGTATAGTTTTGTACGGGTAAGTGTGCGATAGTTACGGACCTTAGGGTGGGTTAGAGTGCAGGTTAAGGTTAGTGGATAGATAGGAATGGGTCTATATTAGAACATTGAAGTATTACTGAACCCTTTGCTTCGATTGCTGAAAATAGCAAAGCTTCAGAATATCGAATACTTTCCTAGGAAAGTATTCGGTGGGCCATTTCTGCAGCTTCGCTATTTCCTCAACTGTGGAGTGAAGGTTATGGACCTGGTTAAGGTAAGTGTGTGAATGAAGGTGAGTGTGCGATAGGGACTTTAGGGTTAGGGAGCAGGAAAGGTGAGTGTGTGATAGGGACTTTAGGGTTAGGGAGTGGGTAAGGTGAGTGTACGATAGGGAGTTTAGGGTTAGGGAGCGGGTAAGATGAGTGTGTGATAGGGACTTTAGGTTTAGGGAGTGGGTAAGGTGAGTGTGCGATAGGGACTTTAGGGTTAGGGAGCAGGTAAGGTGAGTGTGCGATAGGGACTTTAGGGTTAGGGAGCGGGTAAGGTGAGTGTGCAGTAGTTACGGACCTTAAGGTTAGGGTTGGGTTAAGGTAAGTGGATAGCTAGTAGTGTATGTATGGTTTAGTGTAGGGTTTTGTGAAGTGTATGTGTGTGTGTGGATTATGTATTTTGGTGTGCTTGTGTTGTGTGTATGTTTGTTGGAACAGCAAATTTTTTCCCTGGGAAAAAATTTGCTGTTCTGAGTGTTCGATGTTATGGTGTTTTGAGTTAAATGGTTTGATATTAGAACATTCGATGTAGTAATACTTTGATGTTCTGATATAGACCCGATAGGAATGTATGTACGGTTTAGTGTAGGGTTAGAAGTAGGGTTTTAAGTGTATGTGTGTGTATTTATTAGTTTGTTTGTGTATAGTTTCATAGGGTAAGTGTGCGATAGTTATGGACCTCAGGGTTAGAGTGCGGGTTAAGGTTAGTGGATAGATAGGAATGTATGTATGGTGTAGTGTAAGGTTAGAAGTAGGGTTTTGTTAAGTGTATGTGTGTGATTTATTTATTTTGGAGTGTTTGTATTGTGTGTATGTTTCTCAGAACAGTGAATTTTTCAAATAAGGAAAAAACCTCCAGAAGGATACTGCTGTCGTATGAAAAGTCTTTATTAAAACAAAGTTAAAATCCAAAAAACAGATAAAAAGATGTTAGCGCTTTCGGGTGGCGGCTTCTTCTCTTTTGGCCGCTTCTACTGGGATTTCTGTAATGCCTTGTGCCTCTTTGCATTCGGTGGATGGTTCTTCATCCAGACCGCACAATGCAGCAGACAACCATCTTCCTTTCAGTGGGGCCCATGAGAATGTCAGTCAGGGGAGCGGAACAGCAACAGAGTCGAGATTGGGGGCTAGACCTAAGGATATGTTTTTACAACAAAATTTTCTGAACAACCTGCCTGTTCCGGTCAAAAAGAAGGGACCATGGAAACGCTCTCGGAGCGAGAGCAGGGACACACAGAACAAGAAAAGGTATCTGGACTGACTAATGATATTAATAACATTGTTTACAATATATCTAGCCATGTTTTAAGTCCACATGAACTGTATGTACTGAATAAGGGATTGTCTTTTGTACCTAGCAAAGAAAGTGTTTTTCATGAAGTTATCATGGATGTTATGATGTTTTGTAGGACTGCAGCCCTACGAAGTATGTTTGGATCCAATAACATTGGTAGGGCTACTTTGAGACAACCTAGCGTCTTTGTCCCCACTTTCACTGCATCTATGAGCCTTTTTATTAATGCCTGTGAAAGAGATTTAATGGCATACTTTCACAGTGGTTTTTCACATAAATATTTTAATTTGACCTATATACAAAAACAGGCTCTGTATGATTTGTGTAATAATAGTAATATAACTATTAAGATGGCAGATAAAGGGGGGGCCACCGTGGTCATGGATACCAGCTTTTATCTTGATAAATTGAAATCTCTCCTGTCTGATGGGGAAACTTATTTACCCATCAATCCACTTAAGGTTAAGCTTATTATAGACAGAGTACATTTATGCCTGAAACAACTTTTACAAAGGGGAGCTCTTACTGAGGATCTGTACAACTTCCTCAGGATAGATGATGTGGTGACCCCTGTCTTTAAGGGTCTCCCTAAAATACATAAGTCCCTGAATGATCCACCCATTAGACCCATTGTATCGGGCAGGAAATGGGTGACTGAAAATGCCTCGATTTGGTTGGAAACTGTTTTACGACCTGTAGTGGATGGCATTGACAATATTTTATCTGAAATTTTTAAAAAAAGGTTTTTTTTTGAGGGGGGCCCCCTTTTTTGAAAAAAGAAAAAAGGTAAAAAGAAAAGGGGGAAAATAAAAACCCCTTTTTATTTTTAAAATTTTTCCCCCTTTTGGGGGTGGGGAAAAAAATAAGGGTTCAAAGAGAGGCCCTTCCATGAAAAGTGAGGTTGCAGCGAAAAGAGGCTTTTAATCTACTCATGGAAATCAGTGATTCAGAGACACATCAGCTGCAATGAGGAAAGACCTCAATTCTTCCTAGCTTGCATATCTCTGAAATTACTTGTGGTTACCACTAGTGCTAACAAGCACTTTACTATAGTTTTCACTGTTGGCAATCCAGTACATCTTATCAACTCTGGCACCCCTCTCAGCCATTTCCTCACAGGTACACACATCCAAACAAATATGCACAGAGATGCACCCATACTTACCCTACCTACCCCCTAACTAACCCATGTATTGCAACCACTCAAGTAACCACACAGTCACACACACATACACACGCACACTCACCTGAGACCACTTATACATCTGCATAAACTCACACACAGCCACAGATACACACACATGCATATACCAACAACATTACCTGTCTACTCTGAATAATACAAGAAAACTGGACAAAGCCTAAAGTAATAGGGGATAAAGGCACAAAAAAAGGGACGGATTTTAAATATTGCACCTATTAACTCTGTACATTGCTACAATAACAGGTTCTGTCTTAGCATGCATTTTCCGAATTATACAAAGTCTGAAACTTAAATGTTTCTCATTATTTATTGACTTCAATCCTCAGTGATTTGCCTGAAAAAAAAAACATTTTATGAGTAACAGACTAAAAATATTGGACAAAAACCTGGACATTCTGTGAAATTCTGGACAGTTGGGAAGTATGTCTCAAATGAAATCTCACCTATTGAAAGCAATGGTTGAATGCAAGCTTTTGGCTGAGTTAATTAGCATGGCTGCCATTAAGGATTTATACAGCTGACCAGTTCTATGAACTTCACGGTTGAGTAAATCACTTAACACAAGCATTTCTGGGGGAGAGGACATGATTAAATATCATATGCCAGTGCCACCCTTCCAGAATGTCACATTTACAATTCTGGTAGGCCAGAGAGGCATTTCACTGTGCTGTTGCACCTCTTTGAGCTAAAGCACCACAGTAGGGCTTTTTGTAAATTAGGAATAGCTACTGCCAGTGTTAATGAGGGATTACAGCTGGTTGTAAAGTTTCTAAATCCTGGAATTCACATTTTTTAACATCAGCATTATGTAATTATCCTCCCCTTCACATTCATTATACATAGCATCTTTAAATATATTCCTATTTTTCAATATAACAAATAATGTTAAGAATGATCACAATCAACATGATACTTTAAAACAGTTGTTAAGGAATACATCAATATCCAAACAAACTATGGTATTCAAATTTCTTCAGTCTAGGATCTATATTATAACATCGAAGTTGCAAATCTTCGAATGTTATAATATTGAACCAACTACATCGAAGGATGAAAATAGCGAAGCCCCAGAACATCAAATTCTTACCTAGGGCAAGATTTCGGTGGGCCGTTCTGTGGCTTCACTATTTCCTTCTCTGTGGTGCGATAGTTACGGACCTTAGGGTAAGGGTGCGGGTTAAGGTAAATGGATTGGTAGTAATGTATGTATGGTTTAGTGTAGGGTTAGAAGTAGGGTTTTGTTAAGTGCATGTGTGTGTTTTAATTAGTTTGTTTGTGTATAGTTTCGTACGGGTAAGTGTGCGATAGTTACGGACCTTAGGGTTAGGGTGCAGGTTAAGGTTAGTGGATAGATAGGAATGGGTCTATATTAGAACATTGAAGTATTACTGAACCCTTTGCTTCGATTGCTGAAAATAGCGAAGCTGCAGAATATCGAATACTTTCCTAGGAAAGTATTCGGTGGGCCATTTCTGCAGCTTCGCTATTTCCTCAACTGTGGAGTGAAGGTTATGGACCTGGTTAAGGTAAGTGTGTGAACAAAGGTGAGTGTGCGATAGGGACCTTAGGGTTAGGGAGCAGGAAAGGTGAGTGTGTGATAGGGACTTTAGGGTTAGGGAGCGGGTAAGGTGAGTGTGCGATAGGGAGTTTAGGGTTAGGGAGCGGGTAAAATGAGTGTGCGATAGGGACTTTAGGGTTAGGGAGTGGGTAAGGTGAGTGTGCGATAGGGACTTTAGGGTTAGGGAGCGGGTAAGGTGAGTGTGCGATAGGGACTTTAGGGTTAGGGAGCGGGTAAGGTGAGTGTGCAGTAGTTACGGACCTTAAGGTTAGGGTTGGGTTAAGGTAAGTGGATAGCTAGTAGTGTATGTATGGTTTAGTGTAGGGTTTTGTGAAGTGTATGTGTGTGTGTGGATTATGTATTTTGGTGTGCTTGTGTTGTGTGTATGTTTATTGGAACAGCAAATATTTTCCCTGGGAAAAAATTTGCTGTTCTGAGTGTTCGATGTTATGGTGTTTCGAGTTAAATGGTTTGATATTAGAACATTCGATGTAGTAATACTTTGATGTTCTGATATAGACCCGATAGGAATGTATGTATGGTTTAGTGTAGGGTTAGAAGTAGGGTTTTAAGTGTATGTGTGTGTATTTATTAGTTTGTTTGTGTATAGTTTCATAGGGTAAGTGTGCGATAGTTATGGACCTCAGGGTTAGAGTCGGTTTAAGGTTAGTGGATAGATAGGAATGTATGTATGGTGTAGTGTAAGGTTAGAAGTAGGGTTTTGTTAAGTGTATGTGTGTGATTTATTTATTTTGGAGTGTTTGTGCTGTGTGTATGTTTCTCAGAACAGTGAATTTTTCCCTGGGAAAAAAATTGCTATTCTGAGTATTCCGAAATTCCAAGTTCGAGCTTATGGTGTTCGATATTTTGGAATTTCAAATATATGATATAGACCCTCAGTCTAATATTATATCTGACATCATTACTATTCATCTGTATTACTCAGTTTACTTGAAAATTCTTAATAGGTGTATTCATCCATCTTCATTTAAAACTCTGTACATAACCACTTATCTGTGAATCATTATAGATTGCTATGCAGGAAATACTTTATATAACCGCCTGAGATAGCCCATGTTTTTCTGCACTGAACAACTGTCATTTATACATCAGACTTTTCCATCTTATACAGACTTTCCTTGCATTTTATGGCATACCTAGTCATATAACTTTTAAACAGTTTAAATCATACACTCAGCTATTAACACTTTTTAGCCATATAAATTTGGATTTAAACTAACATTTTGCAGCAAAGTAACTTGCTAAAAGTTGCTAATATTGTTTCAATACTCTTATAAGTTGATTATTTAGTTTGCCATAAAATTCTGACTAACAAACTGGCACCCCACCTAAGTACCATGTTCAATCATAGCCTCACCTCAGGTTTTGTGCCCACTGAATGGCGTACAGCAACAGTTATCCCACTCCACAAAGGGGTAGCCACCACGGACCCCAGGAACTACCGCCCCATTAGCCTGATGAGCCTGGTCTGCAACGCCATGGAACGTATCATCATGGAACATATAAACAATGACATTGGTAATCTCCAAACTCTGGACCCCACCCAGTCTGGGTTTGTAAAAAGCAGATCATGTCTCCTAAACCTGACAGACTTCTTTGAAGCAGTCATCAAAGCCGTAGACAAGGGTAAGATGGTTCACACAGATCTCGCCAAGGCTTTCGACACCATCTCCCACCCTGGAATTATAGATAAACTCACTAAACTAGGTATAAATCCCTATGTCACAATATGGGTTGCCAACTGGCTCACTGACAGAACCCACACTGTATAAGTAGCAGACTCCAAATTCGACTTCAGACCAGTGACAAGTGGTGTACCGCAGGGTTCAGTCCTGGGACCTCTCCTGTTTGGTATCTAATTTTCTGAAATACAGGCTAACACAGAAGGTCTTTGGCTAACGAAATTCGCAGATGACTGTAAACTAGGAGCCATAATCAAAACTCCTAACGATGTGGACATCCTGCAAAAGGGCCTCAATGAGACAGATGCCTGGTGTCAAAGCCATGGCCTCAAGCTCAATGCCAAAAAGTGCATTGTCATCCCCTTTGTTAAAGCTCTGTACCCATGAACTACCACATAGGCGGTAGTCTACTTAACACCAACAGTATGATAAGAGACCTTGGGACACAGATGGGCAGTAGTCTCTCCTTTGATAATCACATCACCACAGTAGTCAGGAAGTCCTTCTACGTGGCACACCTCATCACAAAAGGTTTCTCATCCAGGAAAAAAGAGGTCATTGTTCCCCCCTACTCATCACTCATTAGACCCATTAAAGAGTACGATGCCCCTTTTGGTATGTACTTCACAAGACATCTACAACAACTGGAAAGGCTGCAAAAATACCTCAAAAAGAGGATTACCAGCCTCAAACAGATGCCCTATGCAGACAGTCTCAAAAAACTCCTGCTTTACTCCGTTGCATATCGCCTACTCAGAGGAGATTTCTGCCTAACATACAAAGCTATGTCAAACCCAGAGCTGTTGGACATGCTCCACTTAAAGAAATCCCAATCCTTCTGAGCTACATGCTCTAGGGACCTAAACCTTGTCACCACAATAAACAGAACATGCTGGAGGGATAGATTCCTGTCACAGAGACTTCCCATACTCTGGAACAAACTACCTATCTATATCAAACAAAGCTCCTCATTAGCAGTCTTCAAGAAAAATCTTAATGATTGGATGGGAAATAGAAAATTCACACCGGGGATCAGTTCTGTGTCTCTGCTCAACAGGGGCACAGGAAAATAATTTTCTTGGCTGGCCAAAGCCAGGGTACCTTTTTGGCTAGGCTTATATAGGCCCTAGGGCCAATAGCCTAGTACCTACCTATGAACCTATGAACCTATGAAGTGAATTTATACATGTAAATTTAAAATTCCATTCATAACTTCCATTACTGTTAATATTATATTATTCCCATTACAATTCATTGTGTTACAACTGGAAAGGAACCTAGTATTTCCACACCCATTAAGTAACAGACCTTATCACTATTATATGAACTATAATTGCTTTTCATAACATACTTTTTCATTTAAATTTAGTAAAAAGCTTAAAGTCAACAAGAAATTATCAGCAAACTTGTAACATGAATCTCTAATTAAACTAACAGTCTTTAAGAAGCAAACCTGTTAGAAGTCGGTAATATTATCTCATCTGTCTTGCCGGGCTCATAAGCTTTGATATATGAAATAATCATGCTACTTATAATTTCAGTCCTGCAACATCTAACATTACAGGATCCTGAGTCTGCTCCATGTAGTAACACATTAAGTCCCTGTTAAGGGTAGCAACAGCTTATGTATACATTTTATATGAAATTATTACAAAATGTGTGTGGTATTATGTTTATATCACTGACCAAGCAGATTTATTAATGACAACACACATTACCACAACAGCCCATATGTGACTTTTTATATATTATTTTCTATGAAGTGTTATATTCATTAATATAGTAGATCAGCACAAGTAAATGCCCACTATATAGTTCTGCTTGTTTTCAGTAAAGAAAAAAATATGTGTAACAATCGTAGTACCTCAGTGTGAAGAATAAGACACTCTTCTTTATTTTTTCAATGATTTTCCCAGTCACTTCCATAGCTCTTGGACTTGTATATTTAACACAATAAAATCATAAATCAAAAATCCCATGCTGACCCATTTAGTAGCATTTTGATAACCATCAAAGACATATTTGTCCTTTATTATTAATTTGTATATCAACATTCTGTGTTATGTTTGATTTAATAACCCTTACTACCTTAATTTAAAGCAATGAGATGTAGTTTTTGAATCTTTGACCCCACCAGCTATGAGGCATCCCTATCCTACCCTCTAATGACCCAGTTATTTCCTCCCCCTAAGACGAGAGCCAACTCAGTTGGTCCCCAGCTAGGGTTAGAGCCCTACTGCCAATTGAATCTCTTATGGGTATGACAGTTTATCAGCCTATGTATTTCCCATCATAGACATGAAACCAAAGAATATAGGAAATAATTCAGGTGAGAGGTCCCTCCTACCCACCCAGGTATGCAGCTTTAACAGTAACTGTATTACTATATCAAGTGACACCAGTTATATTCAGCATAGCTAAAAATGAATTGTGATAGCTATAATATTCAATCATTACTGCATGAGCTATATAGTTTCCTGGAAGGACATGAAATTACAGAAATATTATTTTTTGACTTTCCAAATTCAGTTGTTTCTGTGTCGGAATGTTTGCTATTTATTTTATTTTTTTAAGCAGTATGCTCAGATGGATGAACAATTATTTTGGAATCTAGTATGGTGTTCTTGAGGTTGCAGGTATTCATGTCTGAAACTGAGAGGATTAAGTAAGGTATTCCACAAAGCTGAGCTTTGGCTCCATATATAGTTCTGGTCCTGTACTCCATTTTCTGCAAATTGTGCTTTATTTTTTGTAAAAAAGACTATATAAAATTCAATGACAAAGTTAAGAAATTATGCACAATCAGATAACTCATAACTTTTACACTGGGACTGGTTCTGAACATTTGGAAGATAAAAAAAGTTTATGATCCTTATAAAATATATCCCTGATACTTTTGTTGATAATATTGTGTACCATTGTGAAATTATTCAGACAAATGCATATTTTAAAGAATGGCTAGCTCAAAGATAACATATATGAATTGTCACCTCATCAGAATATTTTTAAAAGGATTCTGTGCTATAGGTAGTAGTTGATATTGCCTTGTCTTGCTGCACTTCTTTAGTTTTTAACTTCCCCACCTGGGGTACATATATAACTCATCAACATATACTGTTTGGTTATACTGTAGGAAAATGTAATGGGCATTTCAACCCCTCCCCCATGCTTCCAGGTTGTAACCTACATGCAATATGGGTAAGCTGCATATGTAAGAAAAAACAGATACTCTGCAAGGCTATAAACTTATAAATTAGTAATACTTACAAAGGACAGTTTTCATGGAGTGGGTGAATTGGTCATTTTATTGGGAAGTGGAGTGCTAAATATGTATCCACTGCAGAAGACTGACCCAGAAATCTTGAGGCACGATAAGCATTTTTTTGTTGTTTTTGCTTTGTTGCTCCCCTTGATCTAGCTCAATGAGCTCCCTCTCCCCAGCTGTGCCAGTTATCCCATTTGTTCTTCCTTGGGGTGAGGACTAGGTCCTGCAGCTCATTTGTTCCTAATCTATAAGCCTATTGTTTTTCTCCCAGAAGGTGACAGTCAAGGACTCAAGAGCAGATCAAATGTTTGGTCTTAGTGTAGTTCCCATATCCACTAATCCCTTCCATCTGGCAGCCTGCTTGAATTGCAAATTGCCTTGATTAGGAGAAGAAATGTCCGATCTTCCCTAGATGGTTTCTCCTTGACAGACCAGTGTATGTCAGATTAGTTCTTCCATTGGTTATCATCTGCTGGGTCAGAAGGAGATTTTGCCTATGTGCCAGCCCTTGTCACTTCCCTCCCTCCTTCTCTCCCTCTCTCACTCAAGAATCACTGACCTGGTATTAGCCATTCAAGCTCATCCTCTTCCCTTTTGATTCCACAAATAATTGAATGTGAGTGTCCACGACCAAAGGTCTTTATCCATCTATGCCATGGGTTAAGGGTATGATAAATGTTGCTACATAACACACCTTAACTCAAGTGATCTCTGCAGGGAATAACTGCCAGTAAGAATCTCAACCATTATATACTGGAAAATATCTAAGAGAGACAAGATCTAGCAGTTGCCAAATAAAGTAGGGGTTCAGATGGCCAAATGTTGAAGCAGTAAAGTGCCAAAGGATACCTGAATCCTAGTTTGGAGATCCAAGGAGTATTGTTTGATGAATCTATGCAACAATATCAATATATCCACTTCACCATACTCCCATAGTAGATGCATTTTTGAAACAAGCTTTAGAAAGAGCAGCTCCCTGGTTGAATAACCCTTGACCATGTTGGCTAGCAAATGGTTTGCTGTCCAGTAGCAGAACACAATGCAATTACTAGCTCACTTTGTTAGTGACTACTTGATAACACCCAGTCTCTCCTCAATTTACCTGGACCAAAAGAGACATGCCGTTGCATTGTCTTCATGAGCTCTATCACATTCTTTCTATAAAACCCAGTGGTGACTCATGGCACTGGCTGCTGGACTGCAGCCCCCACCCCATTAAAACAGAGCAAAAGAAAGAAAGAAGAAAGATGAACATTTTATTTTTGAAATTCAGAAAGTCAGCTTGACTTTTTACTTAACTTCTGATTCTTGGAACTGCACACATGCATGCGCATGCAGAGTTTTGAGAAATGCTGGCAATTTTTAAAAAAATAGAAAAATTACCTAGTCCACTCACTAGGCTATTTTGAGAACAGCCCAGTTTCACTTACTCCAGCACTCCATGGAGTTCTTTCATGCTTTTCTTGATGACCTAGGAAGTGTCAGTCAGCAAAGATCTCTATGGGATACTACACAAAACAGCAAAGGGCATTGCCATTGGCTCAGGCTGTCTCATGTGACTGAGACTTAAAATAAAGGAAGCACTTGTATGAGTATGGAAGACTGTCTATGCCTGCTACTGCGAGCATATAAGAGAAGGTAAGATGTACCTTTTGTGTGTGTGTGTGTGTGTGTGTGTGTGTGTGTGTGTGTGTGTGTGTGTGTGTGTGTGTGTGTGTGTGCGTGTGTGCGCGTGCGTGTGCGTGTGTGTGTGTGTGTGTGTGTGCGCGCGCGCGTGTGCATTTACGTATGTATGCATGGGGGGTGTAGATACTCTCAAGTGTTCCTGATTTCACAGACTGCTTCTCACTTTTTGCATCATATTTTGGTCTTCTGACTTTTGTCTATTGTCTCTGATTATTTCAACTTTCTCCTGGATTCAAGAGATAAGAGGTTGAGTGATATTGGGGTGGGGGTATAGAGAGTTGCATACTGTTTCATGACAGCAGTGAGCTGGCAAGATAAATTTCTGTATGGCAGTTATATATGTATGTATGTATGTATGTATGTATATATACCCATTCATTTAACTGCAATCAAAGAAAGATCTAAGAAGTACAGTCATACAAATGACTTTAATCCATGGTTACATCTGTGTGTACGGTGGGGGGACTATAGATTTATCTCTTTATTTATTCCTTTTTGTTGGCCTCTCTGAAGTGCTCCTGTTTTTCTGATGAATGCTTCTGATGTTTTTGCAACATATTTTTTTTGTATTATAAAGTTTTGTGCTCTTTCTAGCAAACCAGTATTGATTGCTGAGACTAAGTAATGATGCCAGGCAGGTGAGATTCAGACTTAACAGCCTTCAAAAAAGCATGCCAACACAAACCCTGTTATTCTAGAAAGTTTCCAATTATATAAAGGCATTAGCTGTTACTGACTTTGGACCTTTGTTCACCATTATTTTTTAGTGTTCTTCCTGAGTGATAAAAAGTTAAGATGTATGTCGTGGGGAACTTTTCAGTCAGTTGCCCCATGTTCTGACAGCAGTGAACTGAGATGATGATAGATTTGTGTGCATCGATTATGTATTCATTCATTCATTTGATAGGAATCAAACATATTAGGTGTACAGCCACAGTCATACAAGCAGCTGTAATTGATGGTTACAAGTGTGTGTGTGTGTGTGTGTGTGTGTGTGTGTGTGTGTGTGTGTGTGTGTGTGTGTGTGTGTGTGTGTGTATGTGTGTGTATGTGTGTGCATGTGTGTATATGTGGTGGTTAAAATAACTTACTTTGGTCAAGTGTGTGTGTGTGTGTGTGTGTGTGTGTGTGTGTGTGTGTGTGTGTGTGTGGTGGTTAAAATAGCTTACTTTGGTCAATTGTGTGTGTGTGTGTGTGTGTGTGTGTGTGTATGGGGTAGGTTAAAATAACTTTGGCCAATTGTCATTATTATTCTATTACATTCTGATATCTGAGGTATATTCAGTCAATCAATTTAGGTTTAATTGCTTGGTACAGGGGATCTCTGTGAATGTAAATTGTTCAAAATAAGCAGTTATTCTGGCTTTGCAGTAGCATTATGGATAATATTTTTTCACTTTATTTCACAGTCGAACATCAGCCTTGTATTCAGTAAGGCTAGTTGTGTGTGATAGCAACTGATTTTTGCCAGAGTATCACATCAAGTACTACTGCAATCTAACAGCACTTGGTTCCTCCACTGAACTTTTTGTTGTTCATTCTTTCTGTGCACACTGCATGTAATCCTTATCTCTGTGTGGAATTTATCAATGCATTTCAGTTTCTTTTTTCATGCACTCAGCTGTGTCTTATTTTCGATAATGTGTGGAAGGGGCAATCAATGCTTCTGGACATTTGTTTTTTACTTTTCATCCCAATCTAACACCAGAGTGGTACCTAGAAGGTAACTATGTCTTTTTGGAAGGGCAGGAAGGCAGACAGTATTCCCAGATATGATTTAAGTATCCTTACATTTGTCTTCTCAGTTTATTGGGGAACTACTATTTTCTTAGCTTTGAACATTAAGCTTAAAACAGAACTTATTTTTCCTTGAGAGAAAAAATAAGATTGAATATATTTCCTTACTCATGATTTTTTGTTCAGGGAAATCAAGAGTTTGTAAAAAAAAACCTCAAAGATGAACCGCTTAGCATCTATAACTATATGAGGCCTAGCATCCTCCAGATGGGTCTATATCAGTTCATCAAAGTCTAATTACAGAGAACAGCTGTTCATCGAACTGAAATCAACGAATGACCATTCCTTGAATATTCACATCAGCAATTTTTTTCCCAGGGAAGGAAATGACTTGGCCTACAAACAAACCAACCAACACACACACACCTCAGTACATCAAACCCACCAAAGTGGGGGGGGGGGCTATGCTTCCCACCCCCCTATTTATATATATATCAAGTCAGAGATCATACTACAGTGGGGAAAATAGCAAATTTTTGTATGTTGGCCAAGTCATTTCCTTCCCTGGGAAAAACATTTGTTGATGTGAACTTTCGATGAATGGCCGTTCAGTGAT
This sequence comes from Protopterus annectens, assembly GCF_019279795.1. Taxonomy (NCBI): domain Eukaryota; kingdom Metazoa; phylum Chordata; order Ceratodontiformes; family Protopteridae; genus Protopterus; species Protopterus annectens. The sequence continues at coordinate 254,121,549 of NC_056745.1, read as the reverse complement.
TTCGGTTTGATAAACAGCTCTTCATTGTAATTAAACTTCAACGAACTAATATAGACATCCTCCAGACCCCTGGCTTGACTGAGTTATTTCCTTCAGACCTAAATTACACTAGTGTCTTGGCCAGTAGCAGAGCATTACAAGCTTGGAGGAGCTAAAAAGCGATATAAAATATGGGCAATGCAAGAAAGACGTAGTATACTAATCTATGTGGATGGTGTGGGGCCAGGATGTGGAAAACATTGTGGAGGTCACTGAGGAAGTGCAAGAGAGACTAATCCATAATGGGATGGGGGGGGGGGGTCCATGGAGTCCTTTGCTTAAGGCTTTATTTTACCTAAGGCTGGCCTTGTTTAACTCATTACTATCGGGTAATGCCTGCAGGTGTTTCTACAATTACCTCCTACTGACACCTGCAGGCATCAAATATTGTTTGTTTGTATTTGCATTAATAATTTTAAAACCATGCTACATTTAAAGTATTAAAAAAATTCACCTTTAAACTAACACAATGGCAAACACAGCTGTTTTGATAATCGACCTCCGTCTTGTGCAGGTAAAGCGATATTAATTGTTGCTCATATCATTTTTAAATATCTCGGCAACCAAGTAGCACAGATGGAACTGTTTAGCTCATATGAAAGTTCTCATGTAGAGGAACAAAATGCTACTAACAGTATGTGTGTAACTTGAGTGGTTTAGGAGATATTGTAAGTTGTTTACAAAATATTACTAACTTAATAGTTACTATGTTTACTGCAGTGTATAAAATCCATTTTAAACTCTAGAACCTAATGCATATTGTCATTATAAAAATAGTTTGTGCTGAAGAGTTTACCATTTACACTTCTTTAGTAGCCCCCATTTTCCAGAGTTATGAACATTTGTTTGAAATGTGAGACCAATTCTGTCAAAAAGCTTTGCATCACCCATTGGAAGTTACAGTGCAAACTTCAAGAGATCCACTAGAGGTAATGAATTAATGTGTCTAGACATCTAAGGTGTATATTGTCAGTAAAGTGACTATAATGAGTAGGCATATAGTGAGACAGTCTGCGGATGAAAGTCAATGACCCCATGTGTCATTTGATTATAGGTACAGGTTATTGACCTGCTGTGATAGAGCTCCACACTATTCTATTTGGCCCCTCCCATTCAGTTGGTTCTTGCAGCAACCCCCCCTTGCCTTGTAGTCACCAGCCACCACTGATAAAACCTGAGATGATGATGATGATGATGCAGATCAAGAATAAAAACAGCTGCATCAGCCCGGATTATACTGCTAAGAAAAATGTCATGCAAATGGATAAGCTGAGAAACATGGCTGAAATCATCATGGTCCCAAGGAAGATCCTTGCCTTATAGAAAACTATGTATCAGTCTGTCTCTGTCCCTCTCTCTTTACACATGCATATATCTATATCTATATCTATATCTATATCTATATCTATATCTATATCTATATCTATATCTATATCTATATATATGTGTATGTAAGTACCAGAGTGTGGCACTAAATTGAGAGAGTTGGCGACAGTTAACACAATACCCCGACCCCATGTAGAAAAAAATGGGAAAAAGGGGGCTGATGATGATGATGATGATGTAAGTACGAAAACAAAGCAAAGCAACAGAAGCAATGAATAAATAAATGATTATTCATTGCTTTTGTTGCTTTGCTTTGTTTTCGTGTTTGTGGAGTTGGAGTATTTGCTGCTTTTTGTGAGATGATGTAAGTACCTGTAACTTGAAAAATATGCCTGACGGATGTGATGACTACCAGGAATAATCAGTGGGGAAGTATTAAGGATTTAAATGCTTAACATCATTATTTAGTTTCTTATCAAGGTATAGGTTCATACTAGGCGCTATCCATATAAAAGCATAGCTCTAGCCTAGCCCATATGTGGCTTTTATTTGCCCCCCCCTTAGTATTTCTATAAACTTTGCTGCCTATTTTTTTTGTTGTGCCTCTTAAGCGGTGGCGCTGAAGTAATATATCTGCAATCTCCCATCCATCCTCCAAGATTTGGTCAAGATTCCTCCAGAGAGACCAGAGAAGTGCCCTCTGCAACACATACTAGGGGATTTTCCACAGCATAGGGGAGGTCTCTGGGTGATGAATCTGTCCCTCCAGCATGTTCTCATTTATGTCCTCTCTTCAAGGCTGTTTAGGTCTCCTTTGGGATCTCTCCTTAGGTGTCTAGATTTTTGAGGTTATTATTCTTTTGATCTCATCTTGACATGGCCTTATATGTCGTCTATGTGTCACACCTCTGAATATCTGGCAGTGAGAGAGTCTGGAGACGATGTAGTAGTAAGACATATTTTTGAGACCCTTTTTTTTATTTTTTTTGCCTTTTGGTGTTTTTTTTTTTGGGGGCAAGCTGGTGGTCAGATGGTGTCAGGTACGGTCAGCATTGTACCCATCATAACGTGGTCTAATAATAGTTGGATAAGTGAGGGGCGATGACTCCTACCGATGAATGACTAGATGTAGATCCCTTCAAGATCAGGTGATTTAATGAGCCTTTTCCGCAACATGAGTGTCAAAGACTTATGAAACTGGGTCAACCTCTGTCTGGGTCCCTCTGGATCTCTTTTGACTTTTTCTCTGTGCTCAGTGGATTGCCACCTAAGTGGTAGCTAGGGGTAGCCTTTTTCCAAAGTTTTATGACTATGCATTTTTTGCTTAACTTCACAGGCCATGGCTCTGGCACCAGTTATCCATTTCTGTGAGCTTAGCCAGTTTGCAACCCATCTTGTGATGTATGGGTTTGTCAACAAGTTTAAGAAGAGGCAGGATCTCTTTGACAAAGCCCACTGAGTTGGGATCCAAAGTCTGCAAGTTCCCTATTATTTGAGTTCTGTATGGGAAAACAGTGTTCACAATACTGATTTTCCTTTCAATGTAAAAATGTCAAAAATAAAAATCTCACAAGTGATTTTAACTCTGCGGTTGCATACTCTTTTGAAAGAGATGTGCTATTTTTTTTTCTAAGGATGTGTGACCCTAGAAAATTAAATAATTAAGTTCAATTTGTGTGGAGACACAGCTTTTCACATGAAGTGAACAGGGTGCAGGGAACCTTGACCCTTATAAAAACATGGTTTATATTTTTTTCTGTTTAGTATTTGTGTTTTTTTAGATGCCCAGTTAGAAGTTTGAGTCTAGATATAATGATTCCTGGAAGTACAAAAAAACCCATAAACAAACAAATAAATAAATAAAAAGTGAGATTCATGTTGTGTAACACATTAGAATGCAACTTACTGTTACACATTTAAATTTTTTTTTTGCAGGGTGATATGCCCCTCTGCACCACCCCCTCAACCCTGTTACTTTAACATGATAACTGCATTCCAGATAAGGAGTATCTCTAGGAGACATAATTTTTTTATTTAGTATAAATTTACCCCTAAATACACAAGTATTTATGTTTTATTGGAAACCCCACCCCCCAAGTTTCTAAATGTTGCCTTTTCACACTTAAGAAAGTCAATATTTTGACTGGTGACTTTGTAAGAAAAACTACTTATGAGACATTTTAATTCTGAAAAAATCCCTGCTATTTGTAGATGCAAATCTATTTGGCTTAAAACTGCAGTTTGGCAAAAATAAAGAAGAATTAGGTCAGTTGCAGTTGTTGAAAAGCTTTATTTTCAGACATTACAAGAAGCATTAGTGATAGTGCTAATGCAATGAGTATTTCCATCTAAAGCTGAATGGGTATAAGTTCTTTTTATTTACAGATTACAAGTCACTAGAAGTCAAATCTAAAAATTCCAAAGCTCAAACACTTTTAAGACTCTAAAGATGGCCAGTAAGTTTTATGATTTTGTTACTTTGCACAAATTATGAAAGACAAACATATCATAACTCCTGTCAAAGCATCAGACACAGTATGATCAAATAACAAGCAGGGAATCCAAATCAGATGAGGATTATATTAATCCTGTTGCATTTAATTGAGTTTCCAAGGATTTACTCTTGGCGATGACATACAGGTACAAACTGGGGCAGCCAGTCTTATAGCAGAAACTAACAGATGACATACAGAATGCGTCTGTTCTTAAGAAATATTCTAACTGCTAACACATGAACTTACAGATGTCTAGAGATGGAATATTTATATTGAGAGGAACTAAATTTGTTATACTCACTACAGACAAGATGCATACATAATGCACATGAACATCTTAAAGTTACAGTAAGAAAAAAATTGACTGCTGAGAAGTGGATCCTAACTATCATTCAAGAGTGTATAATTTAGCAGGAAAGTTTACAGAATAATCATGCGGTACCTACCCAGATGTCTGAGTTGCTGGTGAGACTATAAGCAGAACACAATCTTTATATCCCTTTCAATTCTAATGAGTACTTGGTCATAACTGATGATTTTAACACAGATCAAGTTAAGCAGACAGCCACTTCCACATTTGCAAAAGCTGCTCTTGTAGTTTCTTCATTTGGCATGTTTGAGGTTGTAAGATCTTATAAAGGTACCACATTTAGGGGACAGCAGTTCACTGACTTTGTGGAATACATTGGTTTAGACATAGATAATATAACACTTTTGTGGCCACATGCAAGTGGACTAGTTTATGTATATAACAAATACAACTTAAAAAAAGCAAAAAATAAAATTTTAAAATACCAACAAGATCACCAGTCCAAGAAGTAAGCAATTTTAATGAAACATGTAGCTCCTCGGCTTGCACAGCCTTGCAAGAGTAAAACATTTTAGTTTATGTATATAGTTGAGAATGTAAAAAAAAGTGCATTTGTCAAAAGGGATCTTATGGACATAGTGCATGCATATTTTCCTAAGATACTTCAGGGCAACCCCTCAATTATCTAAGATGTTTACTTGCACAGATACTGTTAAACATCAACTTCAAATCAGAATTGCCTTGCTCGTCCTAAAACTTGGCATGCCATGACCATATATGGCATCAGAACTAAAAAAAATGAAAGAATATGACAACAGTACATTATATTATGTTCACTATAATTTTAAAATGAGAGATCATATATTGGTAAAATATATAAGATCTGCCAATCATATAATCCTAAGCTATTAAAGCATCACTGTACTTCTAAAATGTTTGTTCAAATGGATGGACAATTTCCTGCAAATTTTATTTGACGTAGATTCTGGTTGAAAAAGTATTTTACATTGCAACTTTAGTAATTTTGTTGTTTAATGTTTTATAAAAATGCAGTAAGACTGAAGGAAGTGATAGAATTCCTTAAAATCCTATGAAACTATGCTGTTACAGACTGCTTGGAATTTGACAGAAAATCTAGAAAACACAACAGTGACCAATAAATTGGAAAAAGTCAACTCATATTCCTGTCTTAAAAATGAACGATGCTAAAAGGTATTCAAATTACTAAAAGAATGTATTTGTTTCACATGCTAGAAAGGTAGTGCTGAACTTCATGCAAGCATTCACTGCACAATGTAGAAAGTAACGTTAAAACATATTCCTTCTTAATAACTACTCTAATGGTTTTGACTTTGTGAACCATAACAAACCTTTGCAAGTGCTTCTCAGCATGAAGCAGCACTGTTATGTTGAATATAACATGTGAAATGATGGATTTGATTAATACCCTCAGATATGCAGATTATACCAGTTTAATGGCTGAAAGTGAAGATGAGCTGATGAAGGTGAAAGTAGAAAGTGCAAAACCTGATATGTTATTCAACATAAAAAAATCTAAACTGATGTTATCTTTGTAATTTCTTTTTAAATAGATAGGAAGAAGTAGAGACAGTGAGAAATTTTGTTTTCAAAATTCTTTATTTAGTTTTTCATAGAAATTGTATTTTCATGGGCTCAAAGGTCACTGCAGGTGGTGACTGCATCTCTGAAATTAAAAGATGCTTGTTTTTTTAAGGAAGAAAGCTCTGTCACATCTGGATAAGATATTTAAGGGTAAAGACATGACATTATCGAGAAAGGTCTGTATGATCAAAGTTATGTTTTTTTCTCAGTAGTAATGTATGACTGTGAGAGTCAGACAATGAGGAAGACTAATAGCTGCAAAATTGATGCTTTGAACACGGCCAGTGGAAAAAAAAAATAGAATTTCAGAGACTGCAAAAATATTGATATGGTCAAAAGGAAATCAATCCAGACAGTTCAATGGAAGGTCTGATTGTTATACTCATATGCTTTGGCCTCATAACGTGAAGACAGGATACTGATGCTGGGAAAGGTCAAAAGCAAACAAAGAAGGGGAAAGCAGAGGCTAAGCTGGATGGACAGCATTACTAAAGTAATGAGTATGAACTGCAAAATGTTAAAGAAGCAGTTTTTGATTGACAGGCCTACCGTGCTAAAATCCTTGAGGTCATGAAGACATTAAGGTTTTGAAGACACAGATTTGACTAAACAACAACAACCAATAGTACTAGAGTAAAATGGGCTGGTGATACAGATCCATTGTGGGAAAAGTATGAATAAATTGCTTTTACTGTGTTATTTAAAAGAAAATATAAATATGGTGCCATAGTATCACAAATACTAAGGCCAGGAATACTATAATCAGGTATAGCCCCCTGAAATTATTGAAGGGGCTCCCCAAGTTTCCTTGTTTTATTGCATAACGTCTGATGCATGGCATTTGCTCTGACAGTGAAGTATGACTTACTCTAGTTTATTAGTGGATCAGCAACAGAAATATTTCATGTTGATTGTTCCATTTTGTTTCTAAATGTAAGCTGTGATTGGTTCATTGCTTTCCATTCACAACATGCAGTGGGAATAAAGATTTAAAAAGTTACTGATACTGCAGAAAAAAAACATATGAAGCTGAAATACAAACACATTAGTAAAAGTCTATCTTCTGTAGACTAGGTTGTGTTTTATTTTGTCAATTCTCTTTCAAGTTAAACACCTCTCACTTCACAGTTCTGTTTATTTTGTTACTTTAGTCAGTGTACAGCACCTCTATTGATTGAGTTTTTATATATTGTTTCTGCCTTTTTTAATTTCTCCAAATATTTTGGTTTTCTAATACCATGATGGGAGTGGACCCCATTTCTAAGTCAAAGTATGATTAAAGTTCATGAAATTAGGATTGTTTCAATCTTTGATGTGAGCCAGAAGTGCTCCTCACAGCACCCACAATGTGCCCAGTAATGACTCCTTCTGCAATTCGTACGGAGTTAAATGTATCGGTCAAATATCTAAATACAATTGTAGAGTCTTTTTTATAAGACCAGTTACTCCTACTACTATTGGAATTGTCTGGGTATCTTTCTTCCACATTGCTCTCATTTTTCCCTGCAAATCCTGATATTTTATGATTTTGTGGCCCCTGTGTACACAAGACACTGTAGTCACTAGCTGTAGTGATTTCAATGATGAATGCTACTTTTGTCTTCTTTTCATGGACCACTATATCTGATTTTCTCGCATCTATGTTTTGAACTATTGATAATGGGTGATCCCATGTGATGTAGACCATCATTTTCTATGATGCTTTTTGGTTCATGTCTCCAGTGTTTTTTGCCTACTTCAGTATTATAATGTTTGCACAATTCCCAGTACAACAGTGTTGCCACATTATTATGCCTTTCAGTATACAGCCCTTCTGCCATTAGTATATTACAACCAGCAACAAGGTGTGCAACTGTTTCCAATCATATTGCAGTGTGGAACTTGTGCTGGGGTCAGTAGTTCAGTGAGCTTCTCATATGCTCCTATATTCCATTGAATTACAGATACTTTAGCATTTATTCAAAACAAAGGGAATCTGTCAAACCCAGAGTCAATGGACTCATAGTCATGTCGCTCTAAAAGAATTAGACAACAGAAAAAAAAACAGCAAACTATAATTCATAGAATCAAGAAGGTCCACAATTTGACACTTCTTACAACACATTTCATGAAAGAATATTAATGTACACAATGCCTGCTTATTAATGTCAGCAAACTGAAGGAACATCAAGCATGATATGGACTGGCTGGATGACAGCCTATCATTTTTCAAATTATTGAAATACAGCATAATACCTGACTTAAATTAATAACGACTAAACTCCTAATAACATCATTTGGTTTCCTTTCATTAGTGAAATTATGTAGTAAGATGAAACCCTTTGGCAAAAACATGAACACAGCATAGATTAATAACATAAAATGATGTCAGAATCATTTAATTTGTTCCACAGCTCTGCATTCTGATTCAGAATATGTAATCTGTTCATGTAAGTTCCCCTTACAATTGATCCAATTAATTTCTAAGTCTGTTTTTTTATTTGATTAAGGGGTAGAGAAGAGTAAAACTTAAGCATATATGAACAATTAGCTAAAATCAGTTGTAATGCTTAAAAGTGTTCCCAATGTTATATATTGAGAAGAAACATAACTTGTATTGAGACAGACGTGATGGTGTTCCATCTTTGTGAAAGTTCTAACATGCACTTTTTAAACATGCACAATTATTTGAATGGGGTAGTTTCTTATTTTACAAATGGCTATGTGCTAGCAATGGATCCAACAGTATTGATCGACTGCACATAATTGGTGAACAGCAGCTCAGAGTAACGTATGAATAATGTGAGAAGTGGGTCTGAGGGTGAAGTGAATTCATTATTATATATACAGAACTTAATTTCAGAATAAAGTTATTTTAGTAGACTAAGTGACCTTAGTTATCCTACAAGCTACCCAGGTTTCATCTTTTGATTATGTACATTTGTTTGTCCCATATGCCATCTAATTCAGAGCCACTTGAGGTACGGTCACTTCATTAAAATGAATAGCCTTAACATTTTCAGCACTTAGCTCTCATAGTGATTATTATTAAGACTGTGTCATACAATGTCCTTAATCTAGATGTATACATTGAAAGATGGAGGGGAATATAATATTATAAGGTGACTGTAAATAACATTTGGCTACAGGACTCAAAGTTAGTTGCTGTGACACTCCAAAAAGTAATTATGGTATAGTATTGTCTGTGAGACATATAAGTATCTGGGTGGTACAGTGGTTAGCATTGTCACCTCACAGCAAGAGGTTCTCTGGTTCAGATCTCAGCAGGGGCGACTTCTGTGTGGAGACCGCATGCTCTCCCTGCAGTCATGTGGATTTCCTCCTGGTGCTCTAGTGTTCTCCCACATTCCAAAGATATGCAATAGGTGGATTGGGCACTTTAAACTGACCATGTGTTTGAGTGAGTGGTATGGATGAGCTACTGTGGCAGGGTGGTGCAAACATTCGCTCAAGATGATTGTCACTGTTAAAGTGATACCCTGACCCCATGCGCCAAATGGGAAAAAGGGGTTGAGGATGGATGGATGGATTGTCTGTGAGACATATAGTGGGAACAATTTGTTTAACAAGTCTATGAGATCTACAACTGGTTCCATGCTTTCTTGCATTGCTGATAGGACCAAAACTGTCTTCCTTATGTCTCTGGACAGGATAAAGTAGGCAATAGAGGAATGAATAAATGAATGACTGTGGTCTTGAGAGATTCTTCATGAAAGGTACTGCTGACAGTAATAAAACCAACAAGATGAAAGTAGCTGCCTTCTTTGTTTTAAACAAATCAAGTCTGTTAATATCAGAATCAACAGGCTTGTCAAAGGTAGGGCTGCTACTAGTAAAGATACAGTCTGGCCTGCATGTGTTTAATCACAATAAGGAATGGTGAAACCTAAATAAGAAAGAAAAGATTGTTACAGACAACTTAGCATCACAGGCTAGTTAGCTTTTATGTGTCGGACATTTTAAGTTTCACACAGTGCTAGGACACAAAATTATTATCAATATAGGAAAGAAATAACGGGTTCGATATGCCTTTATTGACATAACAAATAATACAGAAATGACATACGTACAAGTAACAGTTCTATAAGCATACAAAGCATAAGAACTGGATAGCCAGTAAGCTATAACTGTCACTAAATTTTAAGGATTTCTTGCCTTTTACCACTCTTCCTTAAATTAAAGTATTAGAATATTTCTTCCTGGAATGATTAACTATGCAATTGCCCTCCAAAAGTGTGGGTCTACATATAGCAGATGAATGGATGCTGTATAGTAAAGACTGTACAGTGAACAGATATAGGCAGGTAAGGATGAATCTAAAATGCACGCTCTTTCTGGCTTCTGTATGTTATGATTAAGAGTTAATGCATTTTGAAATACAAACAAGAGTCATCCATGAACATGAAGTTGTAAATCTACTCAGAAAAATGTAACGAAGATCAAAGGGATATATTTTATAGGATGCTGTGACCACATTAGTGAAAGCTCAAATACCGAAACTGTGCTATCACTCCAAGGTAGGGCATTTATAGACTTCCTTGATTAATGTCTAGGAATGAATAAGTAATCATGTGATTATCTTTGTGATAGACATCACTTGCAAACTAAACTTACTAGGCAGACTTAAAGGTAATAAATACTCCACAAAGGGGAATCTTATCCCAAGAATACTGAAAAATCTAAAAGAAGCACCAGCTTTTGAAGGTAAAACAAAGTACAAAAACACCTGATAAATGAGCTCCTACCTCAGCGATGGAGAAATACTGTAGGTTAAATGGTAAGAGCTGGGTTGGTGAAAATGCAGAACACACTCAGGACTAGGTAAAGGCAACTTTCTTTTAATTACTTTTAGTTTCACATGACTGAAGTAATCAAAATCTAGGACTTCAGTTATGTTTTTGGTGAACTCAGGCACCAATTAAAAACCTAAGCTAAAAATTGGTGTGATGCTAAAAATGTTACCATGCTGATTTTTAATTAAATGCATTCATTGTCTACTATTGTTCTTAGTCATTCCACTCTGATTATTTTGTCATTTGTCAGCACTTTTTTATACCATATAAAAAGCTCCCTTGAGACCTTTTCATTCTATTAAGACAAGAGGAGGCATCTTCTTGAAACTTATAAATGTTAAGGGGAGGGGTATTTTAACATGGCTGAATCTATCCTTTACTGAAAATGTACACAGGTTATAGTACTTGTAAATTAAGATCCTCGTTGGCTCATATTAGAGCTGACCACTGTTTAATCAATAGTAGCATGTAAATGCAGTGTATAGAATTCTGTTGGAAATCCCTGCCAGTTCATGCCATGGTTTGGTGTCAGTAGTGATTCTTTTTCTGTAAGGTTTGGTTTGATGTCAGTAGTGATTCTCTTTCTGTAAGGTTTGGTTTGTTGTCAGTAGTGATTCTCTTTTTGTAAGGTTTGGTTTGTTGTCAGTAGCGATTCTCTTTCTGTAAGGTTTGGTTTGGTGTCAGTAGCGATTCTCTTTCTGTAAGGTTTGGTTTGGTGTCAGTAGTGATTCTCCTTCTATAAGGTTTGGTTTGGTGTCAGTAGTGATTCTCTTTCTGTAAGATTTGGTTTGTTGTTAATATTGATTCTTTTTCTGTAAGGTTTGGTTTGTTGTCAGTAGTGATTCTCTTTCTGTAAGATTTGGTTTGTTGTTAATATTGATTCTTTTTCTGTAAGGTTTGGTTTGGTGTCAGTAGTGATTCTCTTTCTGTAAGGTTTGGTTTGGTGTTAATATTGATTCTTTTTCTGTAAGGTTTGGTTTGTTGTCAGTAGTGATTCTCCTTCTATAAGGTTTGGTTTGTTGTCAGTAGTGATTCTCTTTCTGTAAGGTTTGGTTTGGTGTCAGTAGTGATTCTCTTTCTGTAAGGTTTGGTTTGGTGTCAGTAGTGATTCTCTTTCTGTAAGGTTTGGTTTGGTGTCAGTAGTGATTCTCTTTCTGTAAGGTTTGGTTTGGTGTCAGTAGTGATTCTCTTTCTGTAAGGTTTGGTTTGTTGTCAGTAGTGATTCTCTTTCTGTAAGGTTTGGTTTGGTGTCAGTAGTGATTCTCTTTCTGTAAGGTTTGGTTTGGTGTCAGTATTGATTCTCTTTCTCTAAGGTTTGGTTTGGTGTTAATGTTGATTCTTTTTCTGTAAGGTTTGGTTTGTTGTCAGTAGTGATTTTCTTTCTGTAAGGTTTGGTTTGGTGTCAGTATTGATTCTCTTTCTCTAAGGTTTGGTTTGGTGTTAATATTGATTCTTTTTCTGTAAGGTTTGGTTTGGTGTCAGTAGTGATTCTCTTTCTGTAAGGTTTGGTTTGGTGTCAGTATTGATTCTCTTTCTCTAAGGTTTGGTTTGGTGTCAGTATTGATTCTCTTTCTCTAAGGTTTGGTTTGGTGTCAGTATTGATTCTCTTTCTCTAAGGTTTGGTTTGGTGTTAATATTGATTCTTTTTCTGTAAGGTTTGGTTTGTTGTCAGTAGTGATTTTCTTTCTGTAAGGTTTGGTTTGGTGTCAGTATTGATTCTCTTTCTCTAAGGTTTGGTTTGGTGTTAATATTGATTCTTTTTCTGTAAGGTTTGGTTTGTTGTCAGTAGTGATTCTCTTTCTGTAAGGTTTGGTTTGTTGTCAGTAGTGATTTTCTTTCTGTAAGGTTTGGTTTGTTGTCAGTAGTGATTCTCTTTCTGTAAGGTTTGGTTTGGTGTCAGTAGTGATTCTCCTTCTATAAGGTTTGGTTTGGTGTCAGTATTGATTCTCTTTCTCAAAGGTTTGGTTTGGTGTCAGTAGTGATTCTCTTTCTGTAAGCTTTGGTTTGGTGTCAGTAGTGATTCTCTTTCTGTAAGCTTTGGTTTGGTGTCAGTAGTGATTCTCTTTCTGTAAGGTTTGGTTTGGTGTCAGTAGTGATTCTCTTTCTGTAAGGTTTGGTTTGGTGTCAGTAGTGATTCTCTTTCTCTAAGGTTTGGTTTGGTGTCAGTAGTGATTCTCTTTCTCTAAGGTTTGGTTTGGTGTCAGTAGTGATTCTCTTTCTGTAAGGTTTGGTTTGGTGTCAGTAGTGATTCTCTTTCTGTAAGGTTTGGTTTGGTGTCAGTAGTGATTCTCTTTCTGTAAGGTTTGGTTTGTTGTCAGTAGTGATTTTCTTTCTGTAAGGTTTGGTTTGGTGTCAGTAGTGATTCTCTTTCTGTAAGGTTTGGTTTGGTGTCAGTAGTGATTCTCTTTCTGTAAGGTTTGGTTTGGTGTCAGTATTGATTCTCTTTCTCTAAGGTTTGGTTTGGTGTCAGTATTGATTCTCTTTCTCTAAGGTTTGGTTTGGTGTCAGTAGTGATTCTCTTTCTGTAAGGTTTGGTTTGGTGTCAGTATTGATTCTCTTTCTCTAAGGTTTGGTTTGGTGTCAGTATTGATTCTCTTTCTCTAAGGTTTGGTTTGGTGTCAGTATTGATTCTCTTTCTCTAAGGTTTGGTTTGGTGTTAATATTGATTCTTTTTCTGTAAGGTTTGGTTTGTTGTCAGTAGTGATTTTCTTTCTGTAAGGTTTGGTTTGGTGTCAGTATTGATTCTCTTTCTGTAAGGTTTGGTTTGTTGTCAGTAGTGATTCTCTTTCTGTAAGGTTTGGTTTGGTGTCAGTAGTGATTCTCTTTCTGTAAGTTTTGGCCTGTTTGTTGGTGCTGGTGGTGATGCACAATTTGTAGTCCTTGTCTTTTTCCAATTCTAGTGGGCAGTAGTTGAGTTATATGTAGAGTGTCTTGCTTCTATGTTTAAAGTATTTTCTTTGTTTTGCAATACTTTTCTTGATCTGTGATCAATGGATTTTGTTTCAGTTTAGTAAGGGACCCAAAGTGTTTTTCATCATGTTTCTTCTGTATAGATTTGTCATTCAATTACTTTCACATAGATTTTTTATTAAGATTTACTAAGACACCGATGTTTATGTCTAAAAAAAACTTAAGATTAAGTGAAAGTAGGCTTCACAGATGACTGACAGTGGTACATTCTTTATATGATCATGTGTCTGTAGTTCCATGAGAGTCAAAGGGATGGATGGAAAGAAACAAAAAAATAAATACAAGCAGTGCATATTATAGCAAACCTCTTGCAACCATTGAGAACAACTATTGATACAAGAGTCTGGGGTTATTAGAAAGAATAAAGTCAAGATAAATACATTCATTCACTTGGAAAATTAAATGCTCATATTGCATGCAATTAATAATAAAATGTCAGAACAAAGGAAGAAAAAAGTGTAGGATAGCATTGCATCAATAAACAAAACAAAGAAAAAGGAGACAGGACCTGCAGATTTCAGGTTCATGGTAATCTGTTCCATAGTTTAATATTAGATATGCATCTCCTCACATGCAATAACAGAGACAAGACAGTTAATGGATGGAATTAGTCCAAGACACTACAGTATTATTAGGTGATGATCAGCAAGAGGTAAGGCCACGTATGCATGGAGGAAATTAAATATGTTTCTGACATAACCCTTAGAAGCCAGAAACAGAGATCATCCACATTATGAACAAGCCAGTCAGATATGTGGAAGAAAAAATGAATATCATCTTGCTAATATGAAAATAATGTGTGAGGATTCCATTTAGTAAATGAGGTATGTGCTAAAACTCTTGGGAAAAAAATCAAATCAGTTTAAGTTTTCATCATATCCCTAAGACCTGGGAGGCTGAAATTGTTCAAGGAAATTATAAGCTCATGCAAACCTATTTATTTTGTATATGCCTCAACACACTGACTTTGTGATCTGTACTATATATGTAAATGTTGCTGTTTATCTCTACTTTCATTCCTTATTTCCAAAATCTTTTGTATTTGTGACCGTTTCCTCAACCACCTGGCTCTGAATAAAGGAATGCTGACACCAGATCTCCTTCTTCATATAATTACATTTTAAACATTTTAAAATGGTGTCTGTCCTCACAGGTTACCTCAAGTCTGGCACCAAAATGCACTCCTATATACACAGGCCACAATCTGAAGAGGCACTAGTACATGAAAGACTGATTAGCTAACGTCTAATGTCCAGTCATTTGATATCATTGGCACTAGAAACTGTGATAGCCTTCCTTTTTGTCATGGGAACTATGAGTCAGTTAAATAGCTCAGTGTTCAGAAATACTTGTCCCAGCCTTTTGTCACCTAAGATTTTACTCTGATCTAGCCTTCACGGCAAGCCCTTTTTTCATCTTTTCTTCCCAAATGAATATGGCTATTGTTTCTGTATTTCCACAAAGTTTATTAGCATTCTTGTTGTTGGTTGAACTTGTAAACAATATATATTTATGTCTTAACTACTTATATCCCATATATGCATGATTTGAACCTTTTTTAAGTTCTCATTACATTTCCTAGACATTGTTTGACCATGTAAGTTTGTGATCCTGTTGTCATGTTCTTTTATTTGTCACTGTCTAGGTAATATAATAATCTATAACATTTTATGCTACATCTGTTTTCTATTGGTAATGAGTAAAATGGTTCTTTGGGATATAATATAATATAATATAATATAATATAATATAATATAATATAATATAATATAAATGATCTATGTGGCCCGTTTAAATGGAGGAGGCTTGATTAACAATTAATAAAACAAAAGAAAGACCATTCAGCAGGACCACAAAGTAAAAAATATATGAAGCCTTTAACAGACTTAAATGATGATCAGTTTCATGCTAAAAATGGTGCTTCTTCAGACCATATAAAACAACATCTAAAGCACACTTAAATACAGTATCACTCAATAAATAACCAACTTTCTTTTGCTTTACTTTTACACTGGATATTTGTTAGACCATCCTTTGTTCACTGTAGTTGTTTTTTGAATCTTCTCAGTTAACAAATAATCAGAATTTACAACAGTAGTCTTTTTACAAGAGGGAGCTTTCACAAAAAAATATCAAAGAAGGTTTGATCAATTGTAATATTAGCTAATGCTTTTTCTGATCACTCGGGGAAACATGGGTTAGCAATACTTTAAAAATAACCAACAGTAAATAGCTCCTCATGTACTGGCTATAACACATAATACAAGTGGAACTGTGAAAACAGTTAAGTATAGTACAATAGTTTCAAGCCTTGCATTTCTTTCCAGTGTCTGATGTGAAATTCATAAGCAGTTTCAGGTGCAACACTTTTTTAAGCAAGACAGTGCAACTTATGCTGGGTCTTTAACTAGTAAAATTAATGCATAGGACTCAAGTATTCTGAAATCACCTATCAAAATATTTTAATATATGAACTTCTCAGCTTTAACCTAATAGATGTGAACCTTAAAGCTACAAATAAATTCCTCTTCAATACACATTATTCATGTGTAAATAATGTTAACTGTGGAAAACCATTAGATATCTTACCTTTCTAGTTGCAGGTTCAGCCCTGATTGTTTATCAGGCCATTATGACCCAATAATAAATACATTAGCCTCATAATATATTTTCTGCTAGTTGACACATATCACACATGATTATTAAATGCATTCTAGCAATGGCTGAAAAGACTTCCACAAGTGCACCAGCAAAGGTACAGAGAGGACTTTGCATGCCAAGTGCCTCCAGGATACATTCTAAATACAAGACTATGATTTTGAAGAACTTTTCAAAAGAACGGTAAGAAGAGTGCAATTATTTTCAGAACCGATTAAAATAAGTCGCCGTTGTTTAGGCAGGGGAATGCACAAAACAGTGATTTTATAAGAGCACCAAAGACAGAATTCTTACTATTTTTTGTTTCTTTTTCTCCTCCCTGCCTACTGAACATCTGTCCCTGTCTTGTCCGATGGGTCCATTCATTCTCCATCACTGAAGTGAGGGTCAGCCATTCTGGGACGTCATTCACGCAGCAATCATGAGCCATTTGCTTTTCTTGTAGATCGATTTTTGCTCTCCTTATTCTTCCGTTGCTGTAAAGCTCTTCCCCATTTCATTAATAAACAGAGCACGATGCAGATTTATACATAATAGCCAAAACACAAGATAGTATTAAGAGAATTGTTTCTACGTCAACTGATATCCATAACTCAGAGTCCACTAGATCTTTTTAGCTTCCAATTATAAAGACATGCATCTGAAGCATTTCTCCCCAGGCCTCCAATGAAAATAGGCTGTGTCCTAGTCAGACTTTCCCGGTCAACAAATGTTATATAAATAAATAAATAATGTGATACTTTAGACTGGTCATGTCCACAGGAGACATTAAACAGTTTCAGTTTCCCTTACCTTTACACAAACCTAACAAAACCCGCATCATTCAATAACCAACTGTGTAAGTAAAAAGTCATAGATTTCTGACTCTTCAAGGCAGAGACGTCATGGCATTATCCCCAGTTTTATTTATTATTTTAGCTATGGATTCACTGCCAAACAAATATTAATGTGTGTGTGTGTGTGTGTGTGTGTGTGTGTGTGTGTGTGTGTGTGTGTGTGTGTGTGTGTGTGTGTGTGTATATGTGTATGTTTGTGGGTATCTATATATGTGTGTGTGTGTGTGTGTGTGTGTGTGTGTGTGTGTGTGTGTGTGTGTGTGTGTGTGTGTCTCTGTGTGTAGTTTACCTGAGAAATGAAACTACTGGCCCACAACAAATCACAGATAATTACTGAGCCCTTCAAACACTGAAAATCCACTACTGCATCCCCCTACCACCCCAACTAGATTAAATATATCAACTCCAAGAGTGCACAATACCAGAGAAATGGGAAAATGTGTCTATCAATCTGATATTTCATAATCTCACCAAAACATTGGTCACCTGCATATTTTTACTGAAATATATTCTGTCATATCAGTTTACCCAACACAGAATACATTCGATAAGTATGACATTCAGCCATAGAGAGTATTTCAATGTTTGTATATATTTAAAAATGCTGAGATTGTTGAAGATGTAGAATTGCATGAAGTTTTGGTAATGTTTCGATATTGTGGCATGTTAATGAAAAATGTGTGTGTGTGTGTGTGTGTGTGTGTGTGTGTGTGTGTGTGTGTGTGTGTGTGTGTGTGTGTGTGTGTGTGTGTGTGTGTGTATGTGAGTATATATCTGTGTCTTTTTAAATGCCTGTCAATGTAAAAGACCTTGAAGCATGGAGTGAGGGAGGGCACAGTAGGGTGTAATGATATTGCTGGAAGACTGTGCTTAGTTTTCTTAGCTGAGAATGAGGCCTAAGAGAAAGGCCTAGTACCCGAGACAGAATTCTTGAAGTAGTTGATTTTTTTGAACTGAGAGTAAGGACTATGAAAAGGCCTATAGCTTTGGAGCATACTGTTGGGGTAGCTTAGCTAAGAGTTGGTATTGGTATAGGAAAGAGGTCTGCAGTCTGAGACAATCCTGCAAGTTCTGTGATAGTCTACATAATGAGAAGATTTTATAGACTAGAAAAGTACTTGAGGATATTGCATATGTTGTGTTTTATAAAGCCAAGTCAGTTAATATTTTAGTTTGCATATTAGATAAACAGGAGTTTTGGTATGTGTGCTGCCTCCACTATCTTTACAGATCCTAATCTATACACACACACACACACACACACACACACACACACACACACACACACACACACACACACACAACATGTGTGTGTGTGTGTGTGTGTGTGTGTGTGTGTGTGTGTGTGTGTGTGTGTGTGTGTGTGTGTGTGTGTGTGTGTGTGTGTGTGTGTGTTCAAGCATGTTCTGTTTATTGTGGTGACAAGGTTTGATATCGATGGAGTAAAGCTGGACCTTTGGAGGACATCAGTTTGAGGCCAGTAATCCTCTTTGTGAGGTATTTCTGTGGCCTTTCATACCAAAAGGGGCATTGTACTCTATAATGGGTCTAATGGTGGACGAGTGAGGGAACAATGACCTCTTTTTAGAAGGATTTCTTGACTACTGTGGCAATGTGATTATCAAAGGATAGACTACTGTCCACCTGTGTCCCAATGACAATCCACTTTTAGACATCTGTCTCAGTGCTGTGTTAGCCTGTACTTCAGAAAAGTACATACAAAGAGTCTGCTACTTTCACAGTGTGGGTTCTGTCAGTGAGCCAGTTGGCATCCCATCTTGTGACATAGGGATTTATACCTAGTTTAGTGAGTTTATCTATAACTCCAGAGTGGGGGATGGTGTCAAAAGCCTTGGCGAGATCTAGATAGGCTGTGTGAACCATCTTACCCTCATCTGTGGCTTTGGTGACTGCTTCAAAGAAGTCAATCGGGTTTAGGAGACATGATCTGCCTTTTACAAACCCGAACTGGGTGGGGTCCAGAGTTTGGAGATTACCATTGTCTTTGTTTATAAGTTCCATGATGATACGTTCCATGGCCTTGCAGACCAGGCTCGTTAGGCTAATGGGGCGGTAGTTCCCGAGATCATTGGTGGCTCCCACTTTGTGGACTGGAATAACTGTCACTGTGCTCCATTCAGTGGACACAAAGCCTGAGGTGAGGCTATGATTGAACATGGTGCTTAGGTGGGGTGCTAGTTCATTCTGTAGTTCATGAAGAATACAGCCTGGGATGTTGTCAGGTCCCATGGATGCTGTGTTCTTGGCTTTGGAAAGTGTGGTTTTTACCTGTGCAGCCATGATTACAGGAACTTTGCATTCTTCTGGTATAGAGATGGGCCCTTTAGGGGGTAGGGGGGTAAATTTAGTACTGAACCTATCTGCCATGATGTTTGCAATATCAGTTGGTTCTGTATATTTAGTGCCATTGTGCTGTAACTCAGAGCAGATCTGAGTGTTGTCATTGAGATTCTTGAGCTATAGAATGCTTTGTGGTTGTCTTTAGAATCAGTGGAAATTTTGTTTTCATAACTAGCTTTGGAGGATTTTGTGAGGGATCTCAGCTTCTTACTGAGGCTGACCAGGGAGTTATTCCAGTCATGGAATTTTACTCTTTTTTGCACCAGTTTCTTTCTTCTGTTATAGAGTTTGTTTATGGAATGGGACCACCAAATTGGCTTCCTTTTTTGGAGGATAGCATCTTGGTTCTGTTAGGGATAGCACAATCCATGCACTTGTGTAAGTGCTTATAAAGTGCATTTGTGTAGGATTCAGCAGTCGTACCTCTATTGTCTGTCTGCATGGGTGTCGTGAAGTTTGCCACTTCTGTCTTAAGAAGTGTGAAGTTGGCTTTGGAGAAATTTTTTACGGTGGTTTCCTTTATGGGATGTGGGGGTGGGATGTGAATGTCCAGGTTGATTAGCTTGTGGTCGGATCTGACCAACCAGGAACACTGGTCGCCCATGTTGGTAATGACCAGGTCTAGGATATTCCTGCCCCTGGTGGGGGTGTGGATAACTTGATCCAAGGCATTGGAATTTATGAATTCCGGAAAACACTGAGCGAAAGAGTTGGTACATTAGTAGTTTTCCCAGTTAATGGTGGGGTAGTTGAAATCGCTCATTATTAGGGTGTTGGGTTGTACCCTAATATTTTCCAGTGTATCAAGAAATGAACAGTGGGAATCCTGGGGCATAGTGGGGGATCTGTAGCAAGTTACAATTTGGATTGTGGTCTTGCCCAGAGTTAGTTGTACTTGGGTAATCTCAGATGCATTATGCTGAGCAACTAGCCTGGAGGTGTGGTTATCCTTAATGAATATGGACAGGCTTCCACCTTTAGTGTTTCAGTCCAGGTTAGGTGGCCAAAAGGTGTGGTATGAATTATGGCCTGGTAATGCAGGGGCACTCTCTGGAGCCTTGAACCAGGTCTCTGTCACTGCACAGATGTCGATGTTTTCCATTTTAAGGAGTGCCTCGAGTGAATGCATTTTGAGGTTTAGACTTCTAGCATTGAGTAGCATTACCCTCAGATTTTGCTTGCTTGTACCTGTTATGGTGGTGAATTTGTCATTTGAACCTTGCCTAAAAAAGGCACTATAGGGGTGGCAAGAGCCTTAGCCAGTATCCGGAATCCCAAGGGCGACAGGTGCAGGCCATCTCAGGCAAAGCATCATGGTCTGTCGATCATGTCATCTCAGGCAGACAGATACTGGATCCCCTTAGAATAACACCAGAAGCTTAGCCAATTGTTGAAGTCACTCATTTTGTTCTTGTACTGTGGTATCATTCTGGGAAATGGCAGGATGCTACTCAGGGCTAGAGTCATACCTGCCTGGGCTACTAGATCGGAGAGCTCCTCTATGTCTCTTTTCATGTAGTCCAGGGAGGTACATCTCAGGTCATTCATACCAACATGGACAATGACAGGGTCATATTTGTACTTGTTGTGGAGTGACTTGGGTGTATGCATTATGTGGCAGATCCTGGCACCTGACAGGCAGCTGACAGTACCTTTCTCCTTGTTTAGCCTGGTGAGTGGAACATCAGTGTGCCTGACTATAGAGTCACCTATGACTAGAGTGTTGGGTACGTTGTTATGCCTTATGGGCTGTGGTCAAGTGGCACACTGAGTTTGTGGGCTATGTGTCATTTGGGTTGTATTAGGGGGTGGAGGTTGCATGCGTTTCTGCTTTGGAGGTCTCTGTTGCTTGAGCAGATTTTTATTGAGAGCCTCTGTGAATGTAGGTGTGTGTTTTGTCTTGCTATGTGTGTGTTTTGGTGGTGTAGGTTTTGAGGGACTATGTGATGAGTGTGGTGTGGTGCAAGTGTTTACCTTCTCCTCTTGACTGTCTATTCCAGTCTTGGGTGAAGAGAGCTTTGCTTCCAGTTTGGCTATATAAGTGCATCTCTCACAGGTTGTAGTGTTGGGTGGTAGGAGGAGAGGGTTGTCTGTGTACATGAGGAAATTGCTGCATTGCCCCAAGATACCCAGATTCATCAAGTAGACAGGAGAAAACACTGGTAGCTGACCCTTAGAATGCCTGGATAGGTGCTTATTTATTAAGTACTAAAAACTGTTTTCCTCTAGACAAGTGAGGAAAGTTGAGTGCTATAGTAATTTGTAGCTTATTTAGTGCTTATAACGTGTTCTGAACAAGTGCTGAACTCAAAGAAACAGATTTGAGTGCTAAAACTAAAAAAACTGGCTAGTTCTAAGGGAAAATTTGAAGAGCAGACTTTATGGCACCAGGAATAGTTTAACCCTAGCTAAGCGGCGATGCATAAAGTGTATTTTTTTTTTAGGTATATAGGTTCATAGGTTCATAGATAAGTAATAGGCTTGCTACCATTGTGGGCCATTTTAAGCTTAGCCAGTTTCCAGTTTTGCACTTGAATTAACCTATCTCATATGGTTAGAGTTTGGCATTACCCATCCCTTAGTTGATAATCATATATTATCACTGATATGAATAATTGAAATCATACCATAGAGAATTTGAGGTGACCCCATGCATGGGATAAAGCATTTAAGAGCTGCCTTTGTCCATTAGTAGCACAAAGGGTCATTTTGGGATACATTTTCTGTTTCCCAAAAACAGCTCCAAGTTGCGCTTGTATATGGACAGGGATCAACTTTGTTTTATGTGGATGCGTAATCTATTCCAGAGCAGTGGCATCCTTTGTGAGGTATACCTGTCCCTCCAAACCATTCTGTTAAAGTTGCAGAAGAAGTTTATATCCCTATAATGAGTATTTATGATGCCATTTGAGTTGCTGATGTGCAGTAAATCTATCAGTAATGGGTCAGAGGATGCCCTGTATGCCAAATACAGGTCACTTCTTAGCAGTCTCTAGGATACCAACTATATTGACAGGACCATGACTCAGTTTATGTAGGATATGTTGTTTAGGCTTTGTATCCAGTTAGTAAGGTAACTCTTTTGGCATTCCAGATGTTGACTGTGTCTGAACAGATAGATGACAAAGTGGGCGTTATACTCAATGATTGGCCTAATGATGACTGAGTAAAGGGTGGAAATGATATCCCTAGATCTAGACACAATCCCTCTGTGCATAAACTATGCCATATAGAAAGGCATTCATACAACAATGGACACATATTGGTCAAAAGTTAGGTAACTCTCCACATAATTTATCAAATCACAAACAGCTGATTCAACTCTTTGCTGCATATTGTCAAGGTGGTAGTTCTGTGGGGTAAGTGACTTCCCAAAGAATACAGTAATGCATTTTTGGCATTTAGTTTCAGTCCATGATTTTGGCATCAGTTATTTATTTGGGACAAACCTTCCTGTAAGATGGCTAAGTCATTTGGGAATTCAATGACTGCTCCTAGCTTGCAGCCATCTGCAAACTTAGTCAGACAGAACACTTTGGTATTTGCTTTTACTTTAGAAAAGTAGATGCCAAACAGGAGAGGTCCCAGCACAGAAGCCTGGCGTACTCCACTGATGACTGTTTTTTTTTCCTGGAGGTAACATCCCCTATTTTGATTTCCTGCATCCTAACTGTGAATCAGTTGGCAATCCAGCAGATGACATAGGGGTTTATTCCCAGTTTATTTTGCTGTTCTACTATGCCTGAGTGGGGAATTATGTCAACAACTTTGGTCAGGTTGATATGTGCAGTGTATACCATTTTGCCTTCATCCATTGCTTTACAAAACAGCTAGCCCTGAAACCTTCTTCTGCCACCAGGAAGAACCACTAAACTAATTATGGTAAAAAACTGAATAATTTAATACTAAAACTAGTGCAAGCAGTATCAGAACACTGAATATTAAACAATATATATAAAGATCTTTTTAGCCTGGTGAATAGTTTCAGGGGAGAAACTTTGCAAAATGATACTTATGCTCTTATTGTCAGCAGCCAATAAATGGGGAGGGGGAGGGAATTATGTTGTCAAACTACCATAAGGAGCAGGTAACAACAGATACTGCGGGTTTAAGAACACAACTGCAAAATGGTGGGTGGATGGGAGGGAAAACAATTAGCCATCTCACGTTTAGGGTCTGCCACATAGGAACACTTACACAGAAAATTTAGATCAATAATCAGTTTAGAGAAATTCTGAAAGTCACTATCTGTTCAATCGAAACAAATGCAAATGCTTCAGGGAAAATGGTTAACCTTCCACCATGTATACATGCATGTGTATTACATCTCCCCCTGATAAGCTAATCCATACATCGATTAAGAACCTGTATACTATGTCAGTTTGTATATTTACTATTATTTCAATGCTTCCTCTGCCATAATGCAGTGTCAGTTTATAAGGGTCTGATGCTAATTTGTTTTATACTTTGTAGCTGACAGCTTTGACATATGATGTAACTTTCTTGTATATTCACCAGTATTACCTGTACTGCTTATTGCTCTGTGAGCCCAGGTTATGGCTGAAAAAGGTCTACCTGGTCAATGAAAATCAATAAATAAATCAAAGATCACAGACATTACAACATTTAGAGAAACAATGCATCATGTTACCATGGCTGAATGGATAAGAATCAATCAATGAAAATCTGAGCACATGATTGTACTCGTATATGTATATATATATATATATATATATATATATATATATATATATATATATATATATATATATATCTGTCTTTCTCTCTGTCACTCTCTGTTGCTATCTCTCAGTCTTTGTGGTGTACACAGAGATGAGCTGCAGTATTGGAATAGTGTAGAATCTCACACACGTGTCCAAAGTGGAGAAGGCCACAGCCCTTACTATAAAATGAATGACTAGAGAAAGAGAGAAGGAAGCTAGAGATAGAGATGAACTACTGTTAGAGAGAGAGAGAGAGAGAGAGAGAGATACATAACTTCTGGAAAGAAAGCAGCCACTATTGTAGAGATAGGGAGAAGAAGGTACAGAATAAAATACACAGACTGACTTGGAGAAACACGTAAACTGGGAGGACCTGTTAAAATAACTTTTTTTAGGCTGAAAGTGAAGGCCACTGAAAAAAGTGGAATTAGACAAATCCATTCTGTGCCGTTGTTTTGTTTTATAGCTCAAAAGAAACTGAATTTAAGTGAAATCATTTTATTTTGTTTTGGATTGTGCTACCTTCAAAACATTTTGATATATGAAATATTCACTATTGGTCTTGAAGTTCTTTCATGGGGTAATAATGAGGCATTAAGCTGATGTAAAACTGGAGGTCTCTGAGGAAGCTAATAAAATGTAAATGTGGATAGCTTTCCCTCACTAGGAAATGTGGGGAAGAAGAGCTTGAATCATTGGATTCAAAATTTTAAATAAAGTTAAACATGGATTTTCAGTTTTCTAAAAACTTTTCAACATACTAAAATTATGGTTTTCAGTGTGCAAAGTTTGGCAAAAGTACCAGTTTGCAGTATTTTGTGTTTCCTCCAGTGCTGCCTGCAAATGCTAGTACCATATGAATTAAAATTTCTCACCTGTAGAAAGAGAGAATAGAATTTTTCCTTGCTGAAATATCACTACCTTTTTTGCAAAATTTAATTTCCTGCTTGAGAACCCATAATAAGCATGTGTGGAAATATTTCTTAACTATTGTGAAATCAAACAAAAGTAAAGTGAAGAGGATTGTATTGTAAAAGAGTGTGTATTGAAATGGGGGTGTTGGAGCAATCCTGTCAAAAATATTGACAGATGAATTTCTAATTGAATTGTAAACAGTGCCATGCACTTCTATGCAAAGAGTTTGCGACACAGAAGCTAGAATCTGACAATGAAGTTATGTGAAACAATTCTTAAACCAAGCAGAGAGCAATTGCATGAAAAACATGGAAAGAATGGCAGAATGACAGGTACTATGACCTTATCTGAAAATGATGACAGTAGCTCTAAACGTTCTAAGATAATTACAAAAATTATGCTGAAAAACAGAACTTCAGTTTTGAATGAGTTGTTTAAAAAGATGAAGTTGTAGAGAAGGCAATTGGATTTGTTAAAGGAAATATGCCTTTGTAACAAAAAGCTAGACAAAAACAATTGAAAATAAGTCCCTAAGACTCTCTAGCAATGCTTTTTAACTCTGCAAAATTATGTTAAAGCAATAACTGAGAGTGTAGAAATGCTATGACAGATGGGGTTCTGTCTTTAAACAGAAAAAAATTAATAACAATGTTGTAACATATGGTTTATGAACATGAAGACAAAATGGCAGAGGTTAGCAGGATTGCTGGCAGAGTTTCATTAGCAAAAGGCATGGTAAACCTAAACAGAGAGAAAAAGATGCTTACATGTCCAAAATATTTTCTGAAACTTTCTATACATGCAGAAACAGTGAAAGATAAAGACATAAACTGAACATGTTTAGCCAAGTAACATCAAAAGCCAAAGGAAAAAGGAGCAATGTGACCTGGTGTTGAAGCTCGAAAACCAAAAGAAAAGTTATTTTCAGACACAAGCTAACATTGAGTGTTCTTTGCCCTTGTCTATGTGGGGAGTTTACAAAACATCACAACTGCACTTCTTGATTAGTTTAGTGCAGAAATTTGGTCCCATCTAAAAAACTTTCTGCTAATGTGTGGTATAAAACAAAACTCAGTCCCAGCAATACCAGCAAAGAGAAATCAAGCAACTGAAACTAAAAAAAATATTAAAAGATAAACCCTTTCACACAAAATGGGTAAAAGCAATTAATGTTTCTGCATCACGTAATTCACAATGTGTCATACATTATGGGCTAACAGAGGTGACAAGTAAGGCTACTACTATAAATTTGCTGTTAACAGCATTGCACAACATGAGACCAAATGAAAAAGGTTAGTGAAGAAAAGAACTGAGTTAAGATGTTATAACTGCTCCAAAGCTGGTCATATCTTCTCATGTTATTTATGTTTTTTGACAAGCCATGGAGCAATTTGGCCAGGTCATAGTGTTCAGATCCACAGCAGAGCTGGGGATGTCATGTGCCATAGTGTCTTCACATGACTGCTGAGGGGTATGTTAAGCTGCAATGTTTGGGAAATGTAAAACAATAATTCTACACATCTGAGTGAAGGAGGCCATGACCCTAATTACAAAATGTAGGTATATAGAGAGAGAGTGAGAGAAGGAGGCCATGGCCCTTATTACAAAAGGTAGGTATATAGAGAGTGAGAGAAGGAGGCCATGACCTTTATTACAAAAGGTAGGTATAGAGAGAGTGAGAGAAGGTGGCCATGATCCTAATTACAAAACACAGGTATATAGAGAGAGTGAGAGAAAGAGGCCATGACCCTTATTACAAAAGGTAGGTATATAGAGAGAGTGAGAGAAGGAGGCCATGACCCTTATTACAATAGGTAGGCATAGAGAGAGTGAGAGAAGGAGACCAAGATCCTAATTACAAAAGGAAGGTATATAGAGAAAGTGTGAGAGTCAGAGATTGAGAGAGGTGGGGGAGAGAGGTGGAGACAGATATAATCAACTGTTGGACAGTGACTAGCCACTGTTGGTGGGACACAGATGGCAGATAGTTGTTTACCAGAGCATGACTTATAGAGATATAGTGTCTTGGGAGACTTGTTAAGAGATCTATTCAGACTGAAAATGAAGAGTACCAGAAAATCATAGACTGAGTCAAACCTGTGGTGAGCTTTTGTTTTATTTTATGGAGAGACTGAATTCAAGCTGAAGAACTTTATTTTCTCTGGGACTGAGTGAATAGTTTAAAAACTCATTTCACTCTAATCATTTTGGAAACATATCACCTCACACATCTTGGAAAAACTCTCTAAAACTTTGGAAAGATTATGCAGACATTTAGCTAGTATGAAAAAGGACAAATAAAAATAAAAATAATAGAGCTGATTCTATAGTTAAACTTTGGATGGATTGCAGCAAAATACAAAATACAGTTTCAACAAAAATAATTAATTAAGCAATATAATCAAGCAATGCATTTAAAATTTTATTAGTAATTCATCTCATCATTTTTTGTATTTTATTATTTTTATTTTACATTTGTTTACCGGGAAAGTTTGACTGGAACAAGGTCCATTTACAGTGGAGGCCCGGGGAGAAAAGCTCGATAACATAACAGTACAAATACAATAAATGAAAAAAAAATTCTGTACAGAGGCATATATACAATTAGAGCTCCATGTCTTTATATGACAACACATAATCCACGAATGACAGAAAATTTCAATACAGTAGCATATATACAATCAAGGAGATTTTTTTTGTACCTTAGTTTGATTTTTGAGCAAGCTTGGTATATAGATAGCATAACTTTGAATTCCCTATTTGTACTACAAAGCATAAAAATAAAGGAATGGAATCTGGAAAATAATGCTATTTGGGAGATATGTCATAGCATGAGAAATAGTTTGTAGGATAGTAGTTCCTGATAGGTAGTATTTGTGTAGTACAAAATAGCTGAGGTTAGCAGTGAGGAGATGAGGTGTGGCAAGTTAGGAGGAGAGCAGAAAAGATTTTATGTGATACAGGGACAGAGTCATGATTGCAAGAGGTGTGACTTTAGTAATGTCTTGAAAAGTGAGATGGATGGTGCAGAGGAGATACTTTGGGGGAGGTTGTTCCATTCCTTAGCAATGGTGTGGGAGAACAGACTTTTCCCTGCAGTGTTATTGGCTTTGGTTATGCAGAGCAGGGTTTTGTTGGATGGGCGTAGAGGGCGATTTGCAGAATATTGGTTTAGAAGTTGGTTTAGGGCTGGGGTTTTCTGAGAGTTCCTTATTATGTTGAAGGTGAGGACTAAATGGTGATAGCTAATTAGCTGAGGGAGTTCTAACCACTGTAGTTGCTTCAGGGCAAGACAGTGATGACTTCTAATAGTGGATTTGTTAACGAATTTTGCAATTGTATTGTAACATGACTCTAGATTGTTTAGGTCTGTTTTTCTGATATGAATTAGGATTGGTGATGCATACATTAGGGTAGACAAGAGGTGGGCTTGGGCTAAGGAGATTCTAGCTTGGTCCGATAGGAACTGTTTGTGTTTTTATAGGGTTCCTAGTTTCTTATGTCCCTTTGTGATGGTTTGTGAGATATGGACATTAAAGTTTAGATTGTTATCTATTTCAACCCCAAGCAGCGTAGTGTGAGGGGAGGGGGAGATTTTGGTTCCATTTTTGGAGGTGATAGTGAGGGTAGGAGGTGTGGATTTATTGGGGGTAAAAAGGAGTAATTTGGTCTTGTTGGGGTTTAGAATGAGCTGGATATCGGTAATCCATTGTTCCACGGAGCAGAAGGATTCTTGGGTGAGCTTTTGAAGAGTGGTTATGGATGGGGCTGAGCAGATTAGGGTGGAGTCATCTGCGTAATATATAAGTGGTGCATGCAGGGTGGAAGTATGTAGTTTGTTAGTGAAAATGGTGAATAGTAGAGGACCCAGTACTGATCCTTGTGGGACGCCTATAGTAGTTGGTAATAGAGGTGATAGTGTCCTTTGCCATTTAACTGATTGTTTTCTGTCAGAGAGATAGCTTCTAAACCATGAAGTAGTAGAGGGGGCGAAGGATAAGGTTGACAGAGTGTCTAAGAGTAGGTTATGGGAGACCATATCAAATGCTTTTGATAGATCTAGGAATATGGCTGAGATGAATTGTTGTTTCATAGATGGTTAATCTTATTGGTAAAGGAGAATAGAGCAGTAGTTGTGCTATGGTTTGGGCGGAAACCATGTTGTGTGGGGTATAGGAGGTTATATAAGTCCAGAAATTTGGTCCCATCTAAAAGATTTTCTGATAATGTGTGGTATAAAACAAAACTCAGTCCCAGCAATACCGGCATTACTTAAAGAAATTTTATACAAGGAGAAAAAAAACGGAAAGCTATTAGCCTAGGAGATTAAAGTGAGGAGGAAATACATATTTATCCCAGGGTTTAAAAAAACATGTTAATGTACAGTGTTATATGATAATAATGACATATAGAGCTGGAGGAAAGTCTTTTGTCTTATTATTAAACTACAGTCTCTGCATAGTCTGATTAAAGGTCTTAACACTAGAGAGCTTTCCCTCATTGGGAAATATGGTCCATAAAGTCTTGAGGCATTGGACTCGAAATGGCAAATGAAAGTAAGTGTGTATTCTTATTGTGCTATAAAGTTTCTGACATCTTGCAGTGCACATGTGTGAGGGGGTGAAGAAAATAAATAAATAATGTATGTATATGACTGTATTTACCTGAAAATAAAGTTTAAGCAACTGTGGTTGTGTAGATAGAGAAAGCCCTGACTATGGCCCATGTGACCCCAGTTCAATTAGCGGCTCAAGCATCTGAAGGAGTGGTAAGGAAGAATGGATTTTACCATCCTTGGTGGGTGGGTGGTTCTATGAGTATCTCCTGTGATGAGTGGCATATAGGAATGAGTTTTACCATCCCTGGCAGGTGGATGGTTCTATGAGTATCTCCTGTGATGAGTGGCATATAGGAATGGGTTTTACCATCCCTGGCAGGTGGGTGGTTCTATGAGTATCTCCTGTGATGAGTGGCAGGGAGGAATGGGTTTTACCATCTCTGGTAGGTGGTTCTTGAGTATCTCCTGCAATGACTGGTAGGGAGGAATGGGGTAGTTCTATGAGTATCTCCTGTGATGAGTGGCAGGGCAGAATGGGTTTTACCATCCCTGGTGTGTGGGTGGTTCTATGAGTATCTCCTGCAATGAGTGGCCGGGAGGAATGGGTTTTACCATCCCTGGTGGGTGGGTGGTTCTATGAGTATCTCCTGTAATGAGTGGCAGGAAGGAATGTGTTTTACCATCCCTGGTGTGTGGGTAGCTATATGAGTATCTCCTGTGATGAGTGGCAGGAAGGAATGGGTTTTATCACCCCTGGTGGGTGGGTAGTTCTATGAGTATCTCCTGTGATGAGTGGCAGGGAGGAATGGGTTTTGCCATCCCTGGTGGGTGGGTAGTTCTATCAGTATCTCCTGTGATGAGTGGCAGGAAGGAATGGGTTTTCCTGTCCCTGGTGGGTGGGTAGTTCTATGAGAATGTGATGATCTATAGTGGAGATTGGGGACATTATGTTAGGATGCATGGGCCAAAAGGGGGAATAGGGTGGGAAAAGGGTGAACTGCTGCAGAGGTGGGGAGATATACAGCATATTCTCACTGTATGCCTGCCCCTTGGTCATACTGTATGGAAACAAGGGTTGGGAAAGCAACAGGGTGAGCATATAATGAGAAACCCCACTGATGGATGTGAATCGCTGGCATGATGCCCTGAAGTTTTTCATTGGCCCCAGTCTTAGTAGAGATAGTCCAGGTGGTAAAGGAGCTGGTTGGTAGAATTAGTGATGGATGTAGGGCATTGGGTAGGGCACTATAAGATGATGGAACAGGGAGAAAATAATAATCTAAAAAAATAAATAAAACGTATAGAGGATTGCAGTTAAATAACTGCAGAAGGCACTTACATCAGTATATTCAGATTATATAAAGTGCTCATGATTGCATGCAATGCAACAAATCTTTTAATACAATTTAGTTTCAAGAAATAATGACCAGTTACTGCAAGATGAGATAGTTAGTTAAAAATTATATACTGATGAATCAGTAGTTTTAGACAATTTTCTTAGAAAATGATTTTTGGCACTAGGTGGGGGTGGTATCAGTACAAGTACTTAGTTTTACAGTTTTTACTACCTCAAGTCACAGTAAGTTCACTCTTGCAAAAAGTTTTAATTTACTCCAACTTTAATCATTACAGTTTACCTATGGAAAAAATTCAATGTCATAACCTATAACCACAATCCAAGGGTATCATGTGGATAATGAGTTGAGTTTGTATGAGGCCAGGTGGCAGGGAATGATAATAAGGTCACATCTTATGAGTTCACCCAGTAACTCCTTCTGCATTGCAAAGGTTCATGGATTTTTCACAGGCTAACATTTTTGTAACAAATTTAAAATTCCAGAGTTACATGCAGTGCTAATAGGTGAACTGATATACCTTTGCTATGTAGTTATTTTTAATGCATATTACGTCATGAAGAAATGAAAATAAATGAAGGGAAGTAAATATTGTGGGAAGAAATATCCAGGGAATTGTTATGGTTAGGCTTGTATAGGCCCTAGGGCCGATAGCCTAGTACCAACCTATGAACCTATAAATATATTAAATGTAGTTTGATAAACTAACACTTCCAGTAAAGTGATGATAGTTAATGCTTAATTTCCTTTCAGCCTCCATTTAGTTGAGGTTTCTTTAATACTGCATTATATTTTGATCCCAAAGCTTTGTACAGCCACGTAATTTTTAGTTGTTCTTAAAAATTCTTTAAATTTTATTTTACTAATTGGAATTGTTTCTTTTATGGAAGGCAATTTTTAGAATGTGTTCGCTCCAGAGGCTTTCATTTATGTATTACACTTCTTAGTTTTATGTGTTTGCAAGGCATCCTTTTGATGTAAGTTAAACAATTTTGGTATGTATGTCAGTAATAAGTTTGAAAGTAATAAACCTTCTGCATTGAGTATCATAGAGAGTTTGTAACCCTACCTACTGACAATTTTCAGAAAGAGTAGTTTGATAAAAAAGGATATTACCATACATCCACTCATGCTTGCAAGGGTCTGTGTTTCAGTATTGAAATGCATTATTATCAAATGGCAAAATATCAAAACTGTAAACATCAAATCAGATTTTCATCTAAATGCCAATAACACAAGAACAGTGTTTTTGCAGGGAGCAAGCCTCCCTGCTCCCCCACATCCCTGGCATATTATATATACCAACTCCAAGATTGCTCCACATTGGGGAACGGCAAACATCCAGTCCCAAGAAATACTGGCTTTTTGGTGTTTACAGTTTCAATATTCTGCCTTTTAATATGGCATTTTGATATTATAACAGTAACTTGCTCACAGTTCTATGCTATTATATTGAAATGCCATATTAATGAATGGCAAAATATCAAAACTGTACACATCAAACCAGCTTTTCTTTGAAATGCCGGTAATACAAAAAGTAGTTGCATATGAGTTTTATTAGGACAGCGACTGCCATCCACACATTTTACTAAGCAAGTCAAGAATGGAAGTGTATTACTAGGCCTTTCTTCAGGTAACCATTTGAAATATCAGGACCTGCTAGAGTAAGCCCTGAAACACAGAGACTGAATGGCCCAAAGAATGGACTTACATATACCAAGTCCGAGATGGCCATTTCCCAGCATATTCTCTTTTCTCTGAAGTATGGTGATTTCAGAGTTGGAATATATAAGTATGTGGTGTTTGAGAGGCTTGCCCTGGACACTGGGGGCGCAGGGGGGCTTGTCCCTGCTAAAAAAAAGAAGTTTAATGGAGAAGTGAGATTTGCTGTTTTACTGGGTTTTCGGTCTTTCTTTTTTGACTTGGCACTCAGCATTTTGACTGTTGTCATTTCAATAGGGAACCCTTTCTTCCATATCAGTCACTCACCACTTGCACACTTAGGAGAACTCAAAGTCACCAATGAGCTGACCTCATGCCTTTGGGAGGTAGGATGAAACATATACCCAGGGAAAACCAATGCAAACACCGAGCAAGAGGGCTCAACACAAAACGTTTCCCCAACAAAGAATTGAACCTCTTGCTGTGAGTAGAACAATGCTACCAATTGTACCACTGTGACACCTATAACAATACTGAGGTAAAGCTAAATACAAATGTAATTACCAAGAGGACATGCAATTTTTAGAAGTTTGTTTATTGAATTAATTATTCCAGATCTTTGGAAATCTTTGTACAGAATTAACAATAAATTAATGAGATCAAGACTTAATCATATCAGCTTCCAATTCCATCCACTTATTTGGGTATGTATAGGAATGAACTAATATTTGTATTTTAGTTGTCATTTATTGTATAGAAGAAATAGAGCATACCTTGGTACACAGATGAAAAAGTCATAGTAAATGCTCTTAGTCTGTTCAACCGAGAGATGATTTAAGGTAAAAAGATAGCTCAGTATGCTATTAAAATGTAATCCCTTTCTTTTTATATGAACATCAGAAATAAGTAGTCTAAGATCTTTACCTACATGCTTTGCCCCATACAAAGGGACTGGTTCCACTGTCTGTTCCAAGTTTTTTAACTGACTTGTTTGTTGGCTGTACTTCAATTTTTACAATATTGCTTTCAGGTCAACGGCTTTGCATATTTATTTTATATGATTTCCAGAGTGGGGAAGATTTCCTGTGTCTGTTGTAAGAATAAGGTTTCCATTTGTAAATAAGTTGAGTTTACTAGCAATCTTCTCATGCTCACATTCTCCAAATTATTCTGATTTCCTTACCTTACTCATGATAGTTTAAAAAAAAGTAGAAAGTTTCCATTCTTGATGAATATATCATTCAGGAGAAAAAGTTTGCTATATAGTATGGCTGCTGCAAACAAAGGCAGACCATTAGCTCTATATGGTCCCCATTTCTTTCATAAAAGTTTGAGGAAACCAATGTTCTTGTATAACATCCCATAAATAATACCACTGTAAAGAATCCAAAACCTTCTCAAAAACAGTGGTCAAGGCAGACCAGAATTTTAATGCATCTGGCTGTAATTCAACAAGACAGTAAGGTGTCCAGCACTACATCTGTCCTTTACAAATTTAACTTGATACTTATGAATATTTTTTTTAGAATTATGGATTATATTTAATGGCCAGTATTGCAATACATCACTTGGCACCAATTATGATTAATGATATAGGACTAAAGTTTGTAGGGGGTATCAGAACTATGATAATAGCATTGATGACAGTCAGAGGTATCTTGCCCATTACATATCTATCTTGAAAGTAATTTACATAAATATATCTTCTACTTTAATCTTTATTCCTGTAATTACATACACACACATGCACCCACCACACACACACAGACAGACACATCTTGGGATAAATATGTGTTTGTTTCTCACTTTCATCTTGTAAGCTGATAGCTTTCCAGTTTTCTTTCAAATTGTAGAAGATATCCCTAAGTAATGATGAGCTGAATTTCTAATAAAATTGTAAATGATTTGCTTGATTATATTGTTTAATTAATTATTTGTATTTAAATTGTATTTTGCTGCAGTCCATACAAAGTTTATTAACTATAGAATCAGCTTCTAATATTTTTATTTGTCCTTTTTTTCGTACCAGCTGCATGTCTGCAAAGTTTTAAAGAGTTGTTCCAAGATGTATGAGGTGATTTGTTTCTAAATTTTTATACTGTAAATAAGTTTTAAACTATTCCTAATAAATGTATGTATCTATCTATCTATCTATCTATCTATCTATCTATCTATCTATCTATCTATCTATCTGTCTATCTATTTATCTATTTATTTATTTTATTTATTTGCATTTGTTTACCATGAAAGTCTGTCTGGGAACTGACATGCCCATTTTCATTAGAAGCCTAGGAAGAAAAACTCTAAAACAAGGATAGAAACACATTTTGGATTATTCAAAATAAAAACAGTCAACAAACATTATTTACAAAGTTCATCAGATTAAGGAAATACATGTTTTCAAGATATTGTGAGTAGAATCAAAAATGCTATGTTAATATACTTGTGTAGCCTTATGTAGTATCCATAGTGGACAGAGTTAGGATTGCATACTTCACACTATAGGTATGGTATAGTTACATAGTTTATTAGTTGCAAGGTGATATTTTAGATAATTGTAGCATGTAGAGATTTCAGAATAGTTAGTCTAATTCTCCATAATGGTGGTTTAGATGATTCTTTACCACGTGTTATTTTCGTAGCCAAGATGGTCAGAAAAAGATAAATACATTATGCCAGTTGAGTGCATGTGGTCATTTTTTTATTTTCAGCATTAAAAAGTAATTAAGTATTCTGCTTGAAAGAGAACAAAAAGCAAATAAGTATGTCCATTTATCCTAGAATGAAAGCTTCTTAAGCTATAAACCCAAAGGCTTTCTTAAATTTGTGTAGAAGTAGTAAAATGTTTTATGCTTTACAAATGATGGAGTTACTTTACTTTCTATAGGGCTCATAGTTAACTTAAAATCACTTGCTAAATAGATAAGTTAATCAAAATTAAAAATAGCTTTATGAGTTAATACATTTAGCAAAGAACGCTAGCTCAGCATTTGCTGTATATTGATTCACTAATGCAAGTTTCTATATAATTTCTAATTTTATAACAAATACATCTTATATTTCTATTTGAGGACTTTGATCAACTTGTTATTGTTTTCCTATCCAATTCACTGAAAAAAATAGTTTTGTTTCTTCTCATAGGCTGATGGGTTCATAGGTACTTTCTAGGCTATTTTTCTGTGAGTATCTTAAGAAGCCTACCTTACATTCTCATGGTAGTTTTTTTTGCCTCATATTTTGCATATGAATAACCCAGAGATGAGCTGAAAAGGATATGTTGAGATATTTACTTGTTTCCTCTATCCATGAGGGACAAGGGTGGTAAACCCATGTTCTATTCATGGTTACCTTCCCATTCAGATAAATTACATTTGAATAGAGTAATAGGAAAAGTACTTTAGATTATACAGAGTAGGAGACAGTTCCGTAGAAGTGGTATTCTCAGTGATACAAATATATCATTTCAACAAGTTCTATTTATTTTGAAAAAGAGATCCCTTGAGCAGGTGTTTATGGATTCACTGGACTTGCAAATGTGTAATAGGTCTTACAGAATAGGGTCTTTTAAAGTCAATACATGAAGCAGAGGTCAGCTCTCAGTATCCTGTAAGATACTAAGAAGAGAGGAAAGGATTTGAGGTAGTGTGCATAGTTTTTAGATTTAGGCCCTTGACTTTTTTAGTGAGAAGGCATTGTGGTCATTCCAGTTATGACAAGTGTTCTGACAAGTACATACAGGAAGGAGTATTATACTCAGTAATCAGCGTAATACGATTGCTGGGTTCAGTTGAATGATTACATCCCTGGATCTGGATCCATTACCTTTAGATATAAACGGTGTGATGAAAAAGACTTCTTATAACAGTAGATATGAAGTTATCAAAGTACAGTTCATTGTTGACAAATGTACCCAGATCCATAACTACAGGATCAGTTTTTATTGGTGGGTTGTCAACATGATAGTTACAAAGGGAATTATGCCTGCCAAGGTTTAGGGTTATATACTACTTGGCATTTACTTTTATATCATGGTTTCAGCACCAGATATTTATTCAGGACAGACCCTCATGGTGGATCTTGATGTCCTCTGAGGAATTTGTCATCTGGAAATTTTAATAGCCACAAACCTTTATTATTAGCTTTGACCTTTGAGATATAAATGCCAAAAAGAAGTGGCCCAAGGAATGAACTCTGAGGCACTCTGCTAGTGACAGATCTTTTGCAGGAGGTAGAGCCATTTTGTTATCTAATGAGTTACATGGGGATTAAATTTAACTGGGATAATAATTCAATATTAATTATTATGCTAATGATTTCATAATTAAATGTTAATGTTAACTATTTGATCTTGGAGTAATTACCAAAAGGCACAGAAATAATTTACCTTAATCATGTTACAGAAACCCCTTTAAAAGGGAAGTTCATATTTAAACCAAATATAACCATAGAGCTTGCTGTTTCTGTATACTCTTTTTGTTGTAACCATATCATCTGATGTTATAACAGTAACTTACCTAGAGATATATTGTTCTTAGCATAAGCTATTTTAAAACATTAAAAGTTTCACAAATTTACAAAATAATATTTAATAATGTTTAATGTGTTATTTGGTTGAAACCAAGAATAATTATATAGTTATTATGTAAAACAATCAATCAGCTCAAATGGTTGTATTTTGCAGAAACATACATGTTTTCAGGATTGATTTTACCACACATTATGTACCTATTTTCTAGAGGTATGTCCCTATTTTCAGGCTTGATTTACCTCTTCACAAAATGTTCTGAATCCTTCCTCAGACATGATTTTGAAGCTGTCTAACATACAAAAAGCCTACTACATGAACAAAATACTAGTGTTACCAATAATTTAAAGAAAGAGGACACACAATGTACATCTCCCTTTTTCAGAAGCAAAAATCAATGACAATGTGTGGTAGGATTTTGCAGTAAAGTTCATTAATGTCCAGATATTTTTATACCACCTCTGATAATGTTCCTATATTTTTCTGTTATTTTTGTCACTCTGTTTTTAAATATGTGTTTCTTGATACAGCCAACATTCTTACTGGAAGCAGGAAGTGTTATGTGCTATTTGGTATTCAGATTTTATGGTAATTAGAAATTCAGATTTTTGGCAGGATGTATGTACTTTCCAAGAACACATAACAACATGCTAGTGTTAGTGGTGCAACAGTTAGCACAATCACTTTTAATGCAGACAGCTGTGAGTTCTATTCCCATAACAGTTAGATTGATTGCTAACACTGCAGTCTATCCTTAAGGGAAGTGCTGCACTTCTGAGTGTACCATCCATTGGATAAAACATTAAACCGAAGCCAAGCCCCAACTGTTTGAGTTGGTGGTCACTCAGGTGGATGTAAAAGATCCCATGCCACCTACTGAAAAAAGTAGGGTGTACTTTATTTATATCAAAAAATAAATCTAATTTACAAAATATTTACATATATACAGAAAAATAAATATACAAATTTGTTAGACATGTTCATAATTTTCTTTAAAATCATGCTAATTTTTTTATCCCTGTTAGACCCCCACTGTTTTTTCCATAATCACCATCTGATTTTACTTAATGTTGTTGCTAAAATCCATTTACCATTCAACATAATTTCATTTAGTCTTTCATTCCATATAACCCATATAACAAAAAATTACTTTTTATCTGTTTTTTTACCATAATCTTTACAGCTATTATTATAACATCTGTATTATATAATGACTGGCCATTAACATTCAAAAACGAGCATGCTGATTGGCCAGCCCAACCAGCACGCCCTTTGTATATACCAATGGAAAAAGGTCTGGTTGCCCAGACTTTTTTCCGTTGGTATATTCTTTAATTTTAACTTTTTTTTCAACAAAAATAAAAACAAAATTTGTAGTCTGGACTCTGGACATACGAGAGAGACACCATGCAGAAAATACAAGGGAAATCGGGTACGTTGTTTAAAACTAAAGACATGTACCTGATTTCCCTTGTTTTTCCTCCATTCTGTTTGTCTCCTACCCTAAACTTCCCGAACCTTTTTTTTTTAATTAAA
The DNA here is from genome assembly GCF_019279795.1 of Protopterus annectens. NCBI lineage: Eukaryota > Metazoa > Chordata > Ceratodontiformes > Protopteridae > Protopterus > Protopterus annectens. The sequence goes on along the minus strand of NC_056745.1, from coordinate 254,082,863 downwards.
AAAAAAAAGAAAGGAAAAACGGAGCAATGGAGATCTTCTTTTCTCCATTGCTTACTTTCCTGAGCACTGATGTACTGGATATGCATGGGAAATCAAGTCCCATATGCATTCGCAGTACATCAACACAAGGAAGCAGTATACCACCAGCCATGGAAGAAGAGTAATGCACCATTATACAAAGAAGTTATTTAAGAATAGTAAGTATTTTTTTCTTAAATAATGTCATTGTATAATAGCAATAACCGACTCTGTGGTTGTGGTATATTGAAATCTATCCACGGTTGGCTTTATTTAATCACTCGGGCTTCGCCCTCATGATTAAACCATGCCAACCATTGGTAAATTTCAATATACCACACAGATATTGTCGGTTATTGCTATATTTAATCATATCCATGTTTATTTAATCCACATCTTTTCTATATTAAAAATTTTCTTTACATAGTTTTCCCCATAACTTTTTACTCTTTTATATTTCAAAAACATGTTACACAGTTTCTTCTTCTTGACGATGTAAATATATTCATCTCTTTTCTTTATATATGGCATATTTCCTTTTTACTGGCAATATATCTATTGCAAGTCTCCACAAAAAAACTTGATATGCTACTTTCTGATTACGCGATTTGCTTCTTATTTTTATAGCTTTAATTTTTTCATCTGTTAGATTTTCCCATGGATTTACATAGTAATGCATAATCATCACATTCTTATACCATACTTCTATCTTTTTCTACATCATTTTTTTTATTTTCAACATAAATGTTTGGTAACATTTTATTTCTTCATTTATATACTCTTTTTCCCTTTTATTCTATTTTACCATACCCTAAAATGCATCATACTATAGAGTTTTACTACTAATCTCTCATGATTTTTATTTATCCACAATAACACTTAGTACAAATTTTATGAAGCAGTGTATACCACTAGGTTACTTAACCCTAATCCTTCTCCTTCTTTATTTACATTTACATACAAAACTCCTCTTTTTACTGGGTTTAATCTAGAACCCCATATAAATGAAAACATTATCTGCAGTAATTCCTTTTCAAATGCCATTGGCAACATAAACAGATTTGGTAAATAAGCTATTTTTTCCATCAGTACTAAATTTATCAAATAAGCCTTTTTTCCGAATGATAATTTATATTTTCTCCACAAAATACATGTTTGCTTTATTCCTTTTATTTTTTCCCATTGAATTCTACTTGGATATTTATTTCCAAACTTTATACTTAACACAGAAATTTAATTAATTGTAAAATATATACCCTAATCTTATACCATGTTTATGATGACATAGTCTAAAATCTGATGAAATAAGCTTTCCCTTTCTTTATAATTAGTATAAGCATATAATGTTATAATTCTAAATAGTTAGTCTTTCCATTTTACATCTATAATGGTTAATCTCCCATTTTTACTTAAATTATTTCTAATATCTTTACTGTATTACTATAAAATACAGCTATTCCAGAACATCTCTCATTTCCCAAATTCCAGATCAGATTATCTTTCCTCCCCATAGTTTTTCTGTTTGTAGTCTTTCTTCATTTGTTAAAATTATTGTATCTTCTAATATAATTAGATTTACATCACATGTATTACACCACTCCAAAAAACGCTATTTTCTAACTATATTCTTAATACTAGTCACATTTACAGAAAGCACTCTAAAATTTTGCATTTTCCCTTTGATTCATGGTTTTAGAAGCTCATAGCTAATTACTAGGTTAGTTGTCTTAATAGGCCATTCTAAGCCTAACCAATTTCTCTCTCAACAGTGAGAATCAAACATTACACCTTGTGTCGGTGAGTCCAGCATCATACCCATTATACCAAGCCTCAATCTTTAGCTGCATGTATTCTCTTTCATCCATTTCTTTTCTTTTTTTTTTCTACTTATCCATTTACATTTCCTTTTTCTACCCCGGATTCAGTAAACTTCCATGTAGGAAGAGCTTATTCCTGCATGGATGGGACCGTTCCTGTGCAGCACGGCAGCACACCATGCAAATTCATGAAGGCGTGATGCTGTGCTGTAATACGGACACGGTTCTGTGTATGAATGCAGGGTGTGTGTCTATTAGCAGTGCTCTCACAATACACAGTCTCCCTGCACACCAGAATTGCTGTATGGCAATTTTAATAAAGTGAGATCGATCATTACACCTCCCAATCCATCAGGGTAAGAAATCTGGAGAAAGCCATAAGGGACAATTGTCCCTAAAAACCTAGAAAGTTGATAGAATAACAGGTTTAACATTAGCATGGATATTCTAAAGGGTACAAAGTAAAAAAACACAACAGATAAATTTTTTTTTACATGTGCATAAAGTTTAAGCATAGCTGTACGGGTATTCCCATTGCTTAGCTATGTTTAGCCCAGCTGAAATGGCACGATAAGTTAAATAGCAATAGCTATCCAACATAAGTGTAAGTGCAATAGTGTAGTGGTTAGCGCATACACCTTACATGTAGTCAGTCTTGGTTCGAGCCTCACCAAAGTAATTTCCATTTTGTATGTGTAATCATTACAATTTTAATTTTTTTGTAAAGTTATGTAGGAAGTAACTTATATTTCTCAACCAGAGTAGTGTATTAGGCCCAGATGTGAGGTGGCAGTGTAATAAAGTAGTGAAACCCCCATATAAACACAAGTGCCCCATATAGTATAGTCACACAAGAATAAATGTAATTACAGCACATTGGGGGATGTCAGAGAAGGTAAACAAATTTATATTATGTAATAAATGATGGATCAATCCCATGCAGGTGGTAGTCCAATAAAATAAAGCATAAGCAATGCTAAGCATTGCACAGCTATGCTGACCAGGTGTAAGCATTGTGTATATATGAATGCTAAGCAATGAGTAGCCCAGCTAAGTGGAGTTGCCCATTGGTAAGCAATGCTGAACCTTCCCCTTTAAGCACTGCCAACCTTAGCTAAGCAGGTTTGCCCATAGCTTAGCTTAGCTCAGCATATTCAAAACCATCCAATCATGGCAAATGGCAGGAAATCAGTCATATTTAAACCTTGCCTTGCAGGTGGGAATACAGCTCATAACTGGTTGTAGCTCCCCACTGTAAGCAGTATGGCAGGTGTCAGAGAGGACATGCTCTTTCAGGAGCAGCACTGGGGCATACAGGAGTCCAAGGTCATGGTAGGACTCCTGGTAAAAGAACCATGATGTGAGACTGCTGCAGGACCAGTACCACGGCTCCCAATATAAAGCGGAAGCCTGGAAAAGTCTTACCTGTGATCTCACCAGTGCCACTGGTATTCCTTGAACTGGTGATCAGGTCTGGCACTGCTATGCCAACTTTAAATGGAGGAAGAGGGAGCTCTTAGAACAGC